>NC_041384.1:714748384-714789861 GCF_002162155.2 Triticum dicoccoides
TCCGGTTTTCTCCGAAATCACCCGGAACACTTCCGGTGTCCGAATATAGCCGTCCAATATATCAATCTTTATGTATCGACCATTTTGAGACTACTCGTCATGTCCATGATCACATCCGGGACTCCGAACTAACTTCGGTACATCAAAACTCATAAACTCATAATATAACTGTCATCGAAACCTTAAGCGTGCGGACCCTACGGGTTCGAGAACAATGTAGACATGACCGAGACACGTCTCCGGTCAATAACCAATAGCAGAACCTGGATGCTCATATTGGCTCCTACATATTCTACGAAGATCTTTATCGGTCAGACCGCATAACGACATACGTTGTTCCCTTTGTCATCGGTATGTTACTTGCCCGAGATTCGATCGTCGGTATCTCAATACCTAGTTCAATCTCGTTACCGGAAAGTCTCTTTACTCGTTCCGTAATACATCATCTCGCAACTAACTCATTAGTTGCAATGCTTGCAAGGCTTATGTGATGTGCATTACCGAGAGGGCCCAGAGATACCTCTCCGACAATTGGAGTGACAAATCCTAATCTCGAAATACGCCAACCCAACATGTACCTTTGGAGACACCTGTAGAGCACCTTTATAATCACCCATTTACATTGTGACGTTTGGTAGCACACAAAGTGTTCCTCCGGCAAACGGGAGTTGCATAATCTCATAGTCATAGGAACATGTATAAGTCATGAAGAAAGCAATAGCAACATACTAAACGATCGGGTGCTAAGCTAATGAAATGGGTCATGTCTATCAGATCATTCACCTAATGATGTGATCCCGTTAATCAAATAACAACTCCTTGTTCATGGTTAGGAAACATAACCATCTTTGATTAACGAGCTAGTCAAGTAGAGGCATACTAGTGACACTCTGTTTGTCTATGTATTCACACATGTATTATGTTTCCGGTTAATACAATTCTAGCATGAATAATAAACATTTATCATGATATAAGGAAATAAATAATAATTTTATTATTGCCTCTAGGGAATATTTCCTTCATCCCCAAGATTAGGCTCTTGGCACTCCTTGTTCCATGATCCATCAAAAGAATTCACCCAATACTTGAAAACTTCACAACACAAAACTCAAAATAGAAAACTCGTGAGCTCCGTTAGTGAAAGAAAACAAAAGACCACTTCAAGGTACTGTAATCAACTCATTCTTTATTTATATGGGTGTTAAACCTACTGTATTCCAACTTCTCTATGGATTATAAACTATTTTACTAGCCATAGATTCATCAAAATAAGCAAACAACACACGAAAAACAGAATCTGTCAAAAACAGAACAGTCTGTAGTAATCTGTAGCTAGCGCAAGATCTGGAACCCCAAAAATTATAAAATAAGATGCTGGACGTGAGGAATTTATCTATTAATCATCTACAAAAAGAATTAACTAAATGGCACTCTTCAAATAAAAATGACAGCAGCTCTCGTGAGCGCTAAAGTTTCTGTTTTTTACTACAAGTTCAACAAAACTTTCCCCAAGTCTTCCCAACGGTTCTACTTGGCACAAACACTAATTAAACAAAAAACACAACCTAAACAGAGGCTAAATAATTTATTTATTACTAAACAGGAGAAAAAAAATCAAGGAATAAAAATAAAATTGGGTTGCCTCCCAACAAGCGCTATCGTTTAACGCCCCTAGCTAGGCATAACGAGCAAGAATAGATCTAGGTATTGCCATCTTTGGTAGGCAATCCATAAGTGGCTCTCATGATAGTTTCATATGGTAATTTTATTTTCTTTCTTGGAAAGTGTTCCATGCCCTTTTTTAATGGAAATTGAAATCTAATATTCCCTTCCTTCATATCAATAATCGCACCAACCGTTCTAAGGAAAGGTCTACCAAGAATAATAGGGCAAGAAGGATTGCAATCTTATCAAGAACAATGAAATCTATGGGCACATAATTCCTATTCGCAACAATAAGAACATCATTAATTCTTCCCATAGGTTTCTTAATATTGGAATCCGCAAGATGCAAGTTTAGAGAGCAATCATCAAAATTACGGAAGTCTAGTAAATCACACAAAGTCTTGGGAATAGTAGAGATACTGGCACCCAAATCACACAAAGCATAAAACTCATGATCTTTAATTTTAATTTTAATAGTTGGTTCCCACTCATCATAGAGTTTTCGACGGATAGAAACTTTCAATTCAAGTTTTTCTTCATAAAATTGCATCAAGGCATCAACAATATGTTCGGTGAAGGCTTTATTTCGACATGTGGAGAATTTAGCACGGATTGCAACAAGGAAATACAATCAATCAAAGAGCAACTTTCATAATTAAATTCCTTGAAATCCAATATAGTGGGTTTAGCAACATCTAGATTTTTATTTCTTTCAATCCCACTTTCATCAATTTCATCATTAAGATCTAAATACTCTGAATTTTTAGAACGCCTTCTAGGTAAAGGAAGATCATATTCAGTTTCATCAAGATTCATATTGAAAAATAAAGATTTTATTGGAGACACATCAATAACTTTTAGATCTTCATCTTGATTTTCATAGGAATTGGAAGAACACGCTTTAATAAAGGCATCTTTGGAAGCACGCATCCTAGGGGTTCTTTCCTTACACTCATCAATTGAAATTCTCATGGCTTTTAGAGACTCATTAATATCATGCTTAGGTGGAATAGATCTAAGTTTCAAAGCATCAACATCAAGAGCAATCGGAGTGCTAAGGAAATCATTATTATTGGTATTGGTGAAGTCACACAATTTAGTACTATCGTGAGCCATCGCGACAAACAAGCAATCTAACACACGAGCAAACAAAAAGCAAGCGGACAAAAGAGGCAAACAGAGAGGGAGGATAGAGAGAGAGGGCGAATAAAACGGCAAGGGTGAATTGGGGGGAGAGGAAAACGAGAGGCAAATGGAAAATAATGTAATGCGAGAGATAGGGATTGTGATGGGTACTTGGTATATGACTTTTTGCGTAGACTCCCTAGCAAGGGCGCCAGAAATCCTTCTTGCTATGTCTTGAGCTTGCGTTGGTTTTCCCCGAAGAGGAAGGGATGATGCAGCAGAGTAGTGTAAGTATTTAACTCAGTTTTTGAGAACCAAGGTATCAATCCAGTAGGAGCCCACGCTCAAGTCCCTCGTACCTGCACTAAGCGATAGCTACTCGCAACCAACATGATTAGGGGTTGTCAAGCCCTTCATGGTCACTTACGAGAGTGAGATCTGATAGATATAATATTTTTGGTATTTTTGATATAAAGATGCAAAGTAAAAAGTAAAGGCAAAGTAAATAGCAAAACAATATAAAAGTGATGGAGATTGATATGATGAGAATAGACCCGGGGGCCATAGGTTTCACTAGTGGCTTCTCTCAAGAGCATAAGTATTCTACGGTGGGTGAACAAATTACTGTTGAGCAATTGATAGAATTGTGCATAATTATGAGAATATCTAGGCATGATCATGTATATAGGCATCACGTCCGTGACAAGTAGATTGAAACGATTCTGCATCTACTACTATTACTCCACTCATCGACCACTATCCAACATGCATCTAGAGTATTAAGTTAAAAATAGAGTAACGCCTTAAGCAAGATGACATGATGTAAAGAGATAAATTCATGCAATATGAAATAAACCCCATCTTGTTATCCTTGATGGCAACGATACAATACGTGCCTTGCTGCCCCTTCTGTCATTGGGTAAGGAAGCCGCAAGATCGAACCCAAAGCTAAGCACTTCTCCCATGGCAAGAACTACCAATCTAGTTGGCCAAACCAAACGGATAATTCGAAGAGACTTGCAAAGATAACCAATCATACATAAAAGAATTCAGAGAAGATTCAAATATTATTCATAGATAGACTTGATCATAAACCCACAATTCATCGATCTCAACAAACACACCGCAAAAAGAAGATTACATCGAATAGATCTCCACGAGAGAGGGGGAGAACTTTGTATTGAGATTCAAAGAGAGAGAAGAAGCCATCTAGCTACTAACTATGGACCCGAAGGTCTGAGGTAAACTACTCACACTTCATCGGAGAGGCTATGATGATGTAGAAGCCCTCCGTGATGACGGCCCTCTTCTGGTGGAGCTCCGGAATAGGCCCCAAGATGGTATCTCGTGGATACAGAAAGTTGCGGTGGTGGAATTAGGTTTTTGGCTCCTGTTCTGATCGTTTGGGGGTACGTGTGTATATATAGGAGGAAGAAGTACGCCGGAGGAGCAACGAGGGGCCCACGAGGCAGGGGCGTGCCCTAGGGGGGCGCCCCCACCCTCGTGACCGCCTCTTTTGTTCCTTGGAGCAGGGTCCAAGTCTCCTGGATCACGTTCGGTGAGAAAATCACGTTCCCGAAGATTTTATTCCGTTTGGACTCCGTTTGATATTCCGTTTCTTCGAAACACTGAAATAGGCAAAAAAACAACAATTCTGGGTGGGGCCTCCGGTTAATAGGTTAGTCCCAAAAATAATATAAAAGTGGAAAATAAAGCCCAATATAGTCCAAAACAGTAGATAATATAGCATGGAGCAATCAAAAATTATAGATACGTTGGAGACGTATCACTCTCCCCCAGTGTGAGGCCCCTTCGGCGGCGGCGGCCATACCAGCCGGATCTGCTGCTGCTGCTCCGGCTCTCGCTCGATTGCTCGCTCGCCCAGTTGCTGTTGCTGCTCTCCCCCTCGCTCATGCTGCTGCTCTACTTCGATTAAGCCACACTTCAGTCGACTGAATCGACTTTTGGGTCAGTTGATTTTCAGGGGTTGGGGCGCTCGCCGGAGTTAAGGAAGAACCACCTGCAGCGGGGATGGGGGCTCGTCGGAGAGGTACCCCACTATCTATCTTAGGGTTCAGGGTGGGGGCGGGGGGCCTAGAGGGCTGGCCGGGGCGGCGGTGGCGAGTTGTTTTGGGGCGGCGAGGCGGCGCTGGGGCCGGCAGTTCGGACGGTGGTGGCTGGCGGCTCAGGGGGGTGTAGGTTGAAGATGAACTGCAAGCCCTCCCTAAACTACATGTCAAGTGCCTCTCTTCTACCATTGCATTCAATTTCGACAGTAGCATTCAGATTCCACAGTAAATTTCAGTTTTGACAGTTAAGTCAGAGTCAACAGTTTTTACCTCATCTGTTATAGTCATGTGGTTTTTGGTTATGTTAATTTTACATCCATTTTACATCATCTATTGGAGATGCTATTAGAATCCCACTTGAGATTGACGATGTCTGTCTTGTGCTGCTTCAGCCTGGACGTCTTACGGCTCACCAGAGCTGCTCCAACGACAGAATGATCCATCACAACAGAGCAGTGCCTTGGACGCCGTCTACAGATTCCTCAGATCTTCCTCCACACCTCCGACAACCACCTCTACCTCAACTGCTTCAGCGACCAACCCAATGATGCTGAGGTCGACACGGCTACGACAAAGAGGTTGTACACTTGTTGTATCACTTATTACTATACATTGACGTCGATCCATTAGGGCTATTTTGGTTCAACGGAAAAACATCGATCCACTGGTTGTTACCATCACTCTAAATTTCTGCATGCTCTCCTTACATAATCTCACCATATTTTTTCGTATGCATGTCAGATATTGTACACAGTCATGCTGAACATGTAGAGAAAAAGAGTAGAGTTTTGCGCGGCAATACAATGTCATGCAGACATCGCTCCATGGTGGGTTCAATGGCAAACCCTCCCCACCCCTCTCCAGATTGTAATCCAGTGGAAGATATCTGTTCTGAGGTGGATTCTGACACTGCTCACCACTCCTATTTACCCCCCAAGGTGTTTGCTCTACCTTGGCATGATGATGTTAGTCATATCATGCATATGTTGCCTTGCAGTGCCTACTTTTGACATCATATGTGTCATCTGCTTAGTTTAGACATGTTCTGTAATGCCACCTGTTTAGTTTCTATATCATATATGGGAATTATCCAGTCTCATGTCTTTTAGCCAGCCATAATATATGTGAAATGTGCAATGCCATCCTGTTTAACCAGGCATCATATATTTGAATGATATCTTGCCCATCCTTTTCTTCATTACATTTCCATTTGTCGACAATGTTTGTACATTAAACTACTCTTCCTGTGAATCAGCCATTTGGGTGGGAGATGGAAAAATCTGGAGTGAAAACAAAGCCTTCAGAGCAAACAGTGCTACCTGTCGAAGCAGATCTCTTGTTGGGTCCCAATAGCTCCTCAGAGATGGATTCAGAGACAAATGACCAGTCCTATTCCCCCACGGAGGTGTATACTCTAACTTGGCACGGTTATACTCCTCATATCATGCATACGGTGTCTTGCATTGCATAGTTTAGACATCATATGCACAATATTCAACACCATGTTCTTAGTTCAGACATCATATCGAATGCCCTCTATTTAGCACATAAATCACATATGTGAATTAAATGATGCGATCCTGATTACTTAGATAACATGTAGGTGAATTATGCCGTGCGATCCTGTTTAGTTATTCATCATATCTTTGAATTATGTTATGCTATGCTATCTAGTTTAGATAGACATCATATGTGAAATTATGTCATGCTCTCTGTTTTAGTTAAACAATATACATGTCAACTATTTCATACCCTCTTTTGTCCACACTATCTATTGCATCTGTCTCTCAAACAATGTCTGTACATTCAACTATGTTTCCTGTTTATCAGCCATTTGAATTGGAGCGGGTGATGCCAGTATCTAGCGGACTAAAAACACAGTCTTCAAATAAAATAGTGCTACCTCTTGGTGGAGATAGCACCCCGGTTGTACATGCACAAGAACCAGCCCTACCACACATAACCCGAACTCTCACAGATTGTACCCTACTGCGATGGACAGAGAACCAGCTTCACCCAATCTAACCCCAACCCCAGCCGATAGTAACCCAGTTCCTGTTGACACAGCACCATCTCCACCACAGAGCTCCCAAACAAGAGCAGTTAGTAAGGTAGCTCCAGTGCCCAAAGGGCCAGTACTATCACGACGAACCCCAACTCCACCAGTTAGTACGCCTATTCCTGTGGAGGAAGCACAACCAGCTAGTCGTAGTTTAGCATCTATCACATTTGATGTTGTGAAATATTATACTGAAGATGAAGGAAAATGCCAGTTGCAGGTGGTTGTCCAGGAGTTATGTGTAAGTAATGGTGTTCATGGCAATTACTTTGCTTCGTCCCATACATCCTACCTCCATGATGGTTATAATACAACAAATTTTCCCATTTTTCTCTATAGAGAAGGACCGATTTGGAAACTCATGATGAGGTAACCTGTGCTAATACCTCTTCTATCTTGAAGAATGCTTGGTGGCAGTATCGGAATTACCTAAAGAAAATGTACTTCACCGGCAAACAAACTCATCAAATTCCCTTACGTTCTCCTGAGACACATTTACTGGACGATGACTGGGAACGCCTTGTTCTGTACTGGTCCCGAACCAAGAATGTGGTAAGATCTATAAGATTCCATTGCTATCATAGTTCAAAAAAGCGCTAGGCGTTTATTGTGCATTTTGCCACCGCCTTGCGCTTTACTGACCAAAATGCATGCTTATGCGCAGTTATGCACAGATTGTGCGTAGTTATGCGCAATGCGTTTTGCCAACGCCTAGAGCCTAGGCGCGCTTAAGCGCTCGCTTAGGCGCGCCTTTTTTAACTATGATTGCTTTGCTCTTGTATCACTGTATTTACTCATACAAACTTATTTTTAAATTGAAGTATCCAATCAAAACTTCAATGGCACAGCAGGTATGTTCACGCATGTTTCTTTAACAGGTTTGCTCTTATCATAGCTCCTTTGATTTCAATTTCAATTGTGTATACAGTTGACTTTCATATCATGCACATTACTAGCATCACAACAGAGCCAATAGTGTTGTTGTACATTTAGACCCGTGGTACCCATCTGAAATCTTGTTGTGCCGTGTAGTTTCCCACGCTTTGTATTCTTTCACTTTTGCTTTGTCTTGAACTGATATGATTTGAACCATGTCTCTATTTTGATTTGGCAAGACAATGCAGTGACCATAGGACATAGATATATGTTTGTTTGATGCTTTTATTATGTACTAGTACTTGGCAATAGAAGACTTGGTAGTTTAATCCTGTCCACCTTACTATTGAACTGGTTCACCGAAATGAGTTTCATATACTAGTACATGCTAAACTTGTTATGTGTCTGCTTGTTTCTTCTTTTAGAATGCTGACAGAATATTGGGGAAGAGTGCCTTATTAAGCAATGGTAAAGGAAGTAATGCAGATAAGGTTCAGGATAGTGCCACATCCTTGTTGGTCTCTAACAAAGCCGATAAAACAGCTAAGGAAGACTATTTTGAAGACAGCGAGACAACCCCAAAGTCCCGTCCTGGTTTAGTGTTCGAGTTACTGGCCACTACCGCTTGCACAAGCTATTCAAACTCACTATCTGAATCAGTTCGGTTTCTTGAGTCTCAACTACAAGCTGAAAGACATCGATCAGCTGTGCTGGGACAAGAGGCGGCAGGACTGCGGAAGTCCCTGGAGCATTCAGATGCATACTTTCTGGTGCAACAACAAGCGTTGGAGGATTTTAGCGCCAAATAGGACAAAGCTAATCAGCTTGCTAAGCTTATTGCCAGCATGGTGGATACCCAAGATAACGTTTCTTGAGCTCTTCTGAAGTTGTTTCAGTTATGCTCTTGTTTTGCTGCCGCGTTTATTTGCACTGGTGGCCAATTTTGACGGCCAGTGTATGTAATGTGCTGTTTTGTTCCCTATATTTGCACTGGTGGCGAACTTTGATGCCCAGTCGATGAAATATGTGTAATAGTGGTAATAGGCTAGCGTTAATTGCTTGGTTATTTATTTCCTTATTGTCTTGTTTAGTTGTTTGCTTGTAGTGATTGCAATTCTTTTTCTGTTTTTTTCTAGTGGCCACAATAGCCTGTTTTTGGTAACTAGGCCAAAATAATCATGGCAACACACGGACTGTTGTAACCATGGGCCTCCTGCAGGTCGTATGATCCATGGGCCTTCGTCCGGCCGTAGGATCCATCGGCCTTCTGTACGGGCCTTAGGGTCCATGGGCCTTCTACGGGCCATTGGGACCATGGGCCTCCTATGGGTCGTACGATCCATGGGCCTTCTATGGGCCGTACTATCCATGGGACTCATATGGGCCGTAGGATCCATGGGCCTTCTACGGGGCATATCATCATTTCGCCAATCATGGGCCGTACTATTCGTGGACCATAACGGGCTGTTAATAGGCCGTATTTGATAACTCTATGAAAACAACCCAACGGGTTTTTTTTACATGAAAACGGCCCAAAGTATTAACGGTCCGCAAACAGGCGACTTTAACGACGGGCTGAATTTGGCCCACAAGCAGAAAATGACAGTAAGGGTCGTATGTTACCGAATGCTGGAAATGAGACCAAGAATCAATGGGCCCTTAGAAGGCCGAAAGATAACTTGGGCTGGAAACAGCCCAATGGAACAACGGGTCGTTAATGGGTATAAAGTGATACACTGTTCATCACGGGCCAGTTTCACCACGGGCCGTTAATGGGCCAAGACTTACAAAGGTCCTCATATGGGCCAAAAGAAGTCATGGGCCACACATGGGCCAGAAGTTAAAACGGGCTGAATCATATTGGACGGCCCAGATGACGCTACTGGGCCTAATTCAGATAGGGCGTAACGGGCCCTGGGTTAGCGGGCTGTAAATGGGCTATATGCGAACATGCCATTAACAGGCTTTCCGTGGGCCGGCCCGCCACCTTTTGACCAAGTCAAACGTGCCGGCCTTTTCACAGGAATGGGCCTCTGTTGGGCCGTGCCACGTGTCATCGTATCATAGGCGCCCTCGGTCCAATGAGCGGATGTCATCTGTCCCAACGGTGAGCTGACACGTGTTTCCTCCAGCCAATGATGATTTTACACGTGGAAAATCCCCATTGGTCGGGGGTGTTAACGGGTTATTGGATCCAAAACCCGACCCAATAGCTTAACGGTGTTCCGTTACGGTGGATGCCACGTGTCGGTCACCCTTGACGAAAGCACTTATGTGACGCGCGATTTATCGTCATGGAAGTGGACACTTCCGTGATGATAATTTTGGTAATGTCATGGAACACTTCTACGACAGAATAGGTATGACTATCTTGATTCTGTCATAAAATCGTCATGGATGTACATGCATGACAAAAACGCGACCTACTGTGACAAACATGTATCATCACGGAAGTGTATTTTTTTGTAGTGTACACCACCGAGAGATCCGTCTCCCTCGTGTGGGTCTCCACTCTATGCTCGCCGAACTCCATTGGAGCGCCGCTAGACATCCCCTCTCTATGTGTCGTTGTGGGTGTGCTTGTTGTGTTGTGGGTATGACTATCTTGATTCTGTCATAAAATCGTCATGGATGTACATGCATGACAAAAACGCGACCTACTGTGACAAACATGTATCATCACGGAAGTGTATTTTTTTGTAGTGTACACCACCGAGAGATCCGTCTCCCTCGTGTGGGTCTCCACTCTATGCTCGCCGAACTCCATTGGAGCGCCGCTAGACATCCCCTCTCTATGTGTCATTGTGGGTGTGCTTGTTGTGTTGTGGGGCACGATCGAAAGGTTGAAGAGACTAAGGTTATAATGGCCGCGGGAATTAAAGCGGAAGCCGGACGGCCAGGAATATCGGCAGGCCCTGATGGTAGTTCTAATTTGCAGCGCATAATTCCATCATGCCGCATGTAACTACATTGCATGGCAATGCGTGCGGTGCAACCGCATGCATATGTGGCCCCCGACGTGATCGTGCGCATGCCCAACCGCTGGCAGAGCGCTCGCGGAGGGACGCGAGCAGAGCGCTCTGCGGTCGCCTCAACGACGATAAACCATATATATATGCACCGACGGACGCCAATAGAGCGCGCCATCGGACGTGAGCGAAGCGAGCCACGACACCTAACGGTGAGCATAACGCACTACGGCGCCTAACGGCGAGCATAGGCCAGCACAGTGATACGTGGCAAATAAGACGAACTGTGTGAGCGATGTCAGAGACATCAAGCACGAATAAAATTAGAATTGCGTGTGCGATACGTGGCAAACAATTGGTCCATCCGAGCTGTTTGTGATGGAATAAGCTGTGTGTGTTGCGGGCAAATGCTTGCTGGTATATAACCTTAAATTTAACCAAAAAAGTGTTAATGCATGTTACAAAAATTGTATAACTGGAAACAATGTTCAAATACAAATCCAACGATATAATCTTTGGCGACATGCATTCGTATTTTATTAGTTAAATCCTACTTATAAACTAGGACGGGGGTATAGTAGGTAATTAAATCTCCAACGTTTTTTGTATTACCCGTATGTGTATGTGTCCTTTCGTCATCCTCTGGCATGTCTTATCACCCCGATGCCCCAGACGGCTTACTGCGCAAGCTTGCGCAGCGCGCGGGGGCGTTCTTTTGGCCAAACAGTGGCGCTAATGAATGGTCGGTGAGCCCGTTCCCGCACAACCTCGCAGGTTCCCGCGCAAGCTTCCCGCCCGACTCGGTGAAATCCCCCAAAATCCCAATGCTTACCGGCCTGCTATATAAACCCTCACAGCCGGCGAGTCCCGCGTCGCATTTTCTCCTTGCTCCCTGTAGCTTATCTCATCTGCCTCTCCCACAATTGCCAATGGCACTGGTCCATCATCGTCGCTCAGCCACTCAGCCGTCAACAGAGGACAACTCTAGCTGGGAGGCTACACCACGGCGGCGGCTCAGTCCCCGGCGTAGTGTAGTGCGCGTGTGATACGTCTCCAACGTATCTATAATATTTGATTGTTCCATGCTATTATATTATCTGTTTAGGATGTTAATGGGCTTTATTTTACACTTTTATATTATTTTTGGGACTAACATATTAACCGGAGGCCTAGCCGAAATTGCTTTTTTTGCCTATTTCAGTGTTTCGTAGAAAAGGAATATCAAACAGAGCCCAAACGGAATGAAACCTTTGGGAGCTTTATTTTTGGAACAAATGTGATCCAGGGGACTTGGAGTGGACGTCAAGAAACAATCGAGGAGGCCACGAGGCAGGGGCACGCCTACCCCCTGGGCGCGCCCTCCACCCTTGTGGGCCCCTCGTTGCTCCACCGACCTACTTCTTCCTCCTATATATATTGACATACCCGGAAAACATCCAGGAGCACCACAAAACCCTATTTCTACTGCTGCAACCTTCTGTACCCAAGAGATCCCATCTTGGGGCCTTCTCCGGAGCTCCGCCGGAGGGGGCATTGATCACGGAAGGCCTCTACATCAACTCCATGGCCCCTCCGATGATGTGTGAGTAGTTTACCTCAGACCTTCGGGTCCATATTTATTATCTAGATGGCTTCTTCTCTCTCTTTGGATCTCAATACAAAGTTCTCATCGATTCTCTTGGAGATCTATTCGATGTAATCTTGTTTTGCGGTGTGTTTGTCGAGATCCGATGAATTGTGGGTTTATGATCAACATTATCTATGAACAATATTTGAATCTTCTCTGAAATCTTTTATGTATGATTGGTTATCTTTGCAAGTCTCTTTGAATTATCAGTTTGGTTTGGCCTACTAGATTGATCATTCTTGCAATGGGAGAAGTGCTTAGCTTTGGGTTCAATCTTTCGGTGCTCGATCCCAGTGACAGAAAGGGAAACGGCATGTATTGTATTGTTGCCATCGAGGATAAAAAGATGGGGTTTATATCATATTGCATGAGTTTATCCCTCTACGTCATGTCATCTTGCTTAAGGCATTACTCTGTTCTTATGAACTTAATACTCTAGATGCATGTTGCATAGCGGTCGATGTGTGGAGTAATAGTAGTAGATGCAGGCAGGAGTCGGTCTACTTGTCACGGACGTGATGTCTATATACATGATCATACCTAGATATTCTCATAATTATTCACTTTTCTATCAATTGCTCGATAGTAATTTGTATACCCACCGTAATACTTATGCCATCTTGAGAGAAGCCACTAGTGAAACATATGGCCCCGGGGTCTATTTTCCATGATATAAGTTTCCAATCTATTTTATTTTGCAATCTTTATTTTCAATCTCTATCATTAAAATATCAAAAATATTTATCTTATTATTATTATCATCTCTATTAGATCTCACTCTTGCAAGTGGCCGAGAAGGGATTGACAACCCCTTTTATCGCGTTGGTTGCGAGGTTCTTATGTGTTTGTGTAGGTACGAGGTGACTCGCGTGTGGTCTCCTACTGGATTGATACCTTGGTTCTCAAAAACTGAGGGAAATACTTACGCTGCTTTGCTGCATCACCCTTTCCTCTTCAAGGGAAAACCAACGCATGCTCAAGAGGTAGCAAGAAGGATTTCTGGGGCCGTTGCCGGGGAGATCTACGCCAAGTCAAGATATACCAAGTACCCATCACAACTCTTGTCCTTTGCATTACATTATTTGTCATTTGCCTCTCGTTTTCCTCTCCCCCACTTCACCCTTGCCGTTTTATTTGCCCTCCTTTTTTATTCGCCCTTTATTTTCCTTGCTTTGTCATTATGGCTAGTCCTTTATCTACTCCTTTATCTCCCGAGAATGAGGTCCTTAATTTTAAACAAAGGGAGGGAGAAAATCTAAAAGATGCTTGGTTCAGAATTTGTAATGCACAAAATAGATCTATTAGGAAGCAATCTACGTCCGTTCTTCTTCACAATTTTTATGTAGGCATCACTCCTTGGAATAGATATATTCTTGATACCATTACCGGAGGAAATTTCTTGAGTAGCCGTACTTTTGATTCTTATAATGCTATGATAGATTTGTTTGGCTCACCACCTCTTTTGGTTAATGGAACTATTTTAACTTTGGAACATGTGATGCAACGGCTTGAAATTATTGAAAATAAAGTTTCCACCGTAGAGTTGATTGAAAATTTGGATCGAAAGATCCATAACCAAATTACCCAATACGGATCTAAGGTAGGAGTTTCTCTTAAAATCTTTAAAGAAAAGGAACCTATGGTTAATGAAAAGATAGATCAAGATTCCACTAGGATTGATAAAATCGAGGATATTATTACCAACCTAGGGTCTACCTTTTCTTCCATAAAAAATAATCCTTCTAATGATAAGATTGCCAAATTGATGTATGTTCCTAAAAATAAGGGTGAAACTTCTAGTAAGGAAAATGCGGACCTCAAATCCATAAATGTTCACCCCAACTTTCTCACTATCCTTAAGGAACCTTTTGCTAAAAATTATTTTCTCGATTTTGTGCCTAGGAGTTTGATAATTAATAAAAAGAAAGAAACTCCTAGGAGTTATAGGTGTATTATTGAAGAATTGCCTACCAAAGATGGCAATACCTAGATCTATCCTTGCTTTTATGCCTAGCTAGGGGCGTTAAACGATAGCGCTTGTTGGGAGGCAACCCAATTTTATTTTTATTCCATGCTTTTTTTCACCTGTTTAGTAATAAATAATTTATCTAGCATCTGTTTTGGTTGTGTTTTTTGTGTTTAATTAGTGTTTGTGCCAAGTAGAACCGTTGGGAAGACTTGGGGAAAGTCTTTTTGATCTTGCTGTAAAACAGAAACTTTAGCGCTCACGAGAATTACTGACATTTTTATTTGGAGAGTGCTATATAGTTAATTATTTTTGCACATGATTAATAGATAAATTCCTCACGTCCAGAAATTTATTTTAGAATTTTTGGGGTTCCATAAGTATTCGAAAACTACAGATTACTACAGACTGTTCTGTTTTTGACAGATTCTGTTTTTCGTGTGTTGTTTGCTTATTTTGATGAATCTATGGCTAGTAATAGAGTTTATGAACCATAAAAAAGTTGGAATACAGTAGGTTTAACACCAATATAAATAAATAATGAGTTCATTACAGTACCTTGAAGTGGTGGTTTGTTTTCTTTTACTAACGGAGCTCACAAAGATTTTCTTTTAAGTTTTGTGTTGTGAAGTTTTCAAGTTTTGGGAAAAGATTTGATCGATTATGGAACAAGGAGTGGCAAGAGCCTAAGCTTGGGGATGCCCAAGGCACCCCAAGGTAAAATCCAAGGACACCAAAAAGCCTAATCTTGGGGATGCCCCATGAGGGAGTCCTGGATTAGGGGGTGTTCGGGTAGCCGGACTATACCTTCAGCCGGACTCCTGGACTATGAAGATACAAGATTGAAGACTTCGTCCCGTGTCCGGATGGGACTTTCCTTGGCGTGGAAGGCAAGCTTGGCGATGCGGATATTCAAGATCTCCTACCATTGTAACTGACTCTATGTAACCCTAACCCTATCCGGTGTCTATATAAACCGGAGGGTTGTAGTCCGTAGGCAATCAACTCCACATACAACAATCATACCATAGGCTAGCTTCTAGGGTTTAGCCTCCTTGATCTCGTGGTAGATCTACTTTTGTACTACCCATATCATCAATATTAATCAAGCAGGACGTAGGGTTTTACCTCCATCAAGAGGGCCCGAACCTGGGTAAAACATCGTGTTCCCTGCCTCCTGTTACCATCCGGCCTGGATGCACAGTTCGGGACCCATTACCCGAGATCCGCCGGTTTTGACACCAACATTGGTGCTTTCATTGAGAGTTCCTCTGTGTCGTCGCCTTTAGGCCTGATGGCTCCTTTGATCATCGACAACGATACGGTCCAGGGTGAGACTTTTCTCCCCGGACAGATCTTCGTCTTCGGCAGCTTCGCTCTGCGGGCCAATTCGCTCGGCCACCTGGAGCAGATCGAAAGCTACGCCCCTAGCCATCAAGTCAGGTTTGGAAGCTTAAACTACACGGCTGACATCCGCGGAGACTTGATCTTCGATGGGTTCGAGCCATGGCCAAGCACGCCGCACTATCTCGAGTGGCATGATCTAGCTCTGCCTCCGGACAGTGTCCTGGAGGCCGCACACGCATCGGTTCCGACCCCTAACTCGGAGCCTATTGCGCCAATCGAGGATGAGCGGTTGGACGTCACCTCGGGGGCTTCGATCTCAAAGGCGATCGAGCCGAACGCTAGCCTCGCACTCTGCATGATCCGTGACTCCGAGGATCCGGACTCCTTTCCGAACTCTGAACCCCCCGCGCCCCTGCCGATAGAATCCAATTGGGCGCCGATAAGGGAGTTCACCGCCGCAGACATCTTTCAGCACTCGCCTTTTGGCGATATCCTGAACTCTCTCAAGTCTCTCTCCTTATCAGGTGAGCCCTGGCCGAACTACGGTCAGCGAGGATGGGATACGAACGATGAAGACATTCAAAGCCCACCCACCACCCACTTGGTAGCCACTGTCGACAATTTAAACGACGTGCTCAACTTCAACTCCGGAGACATCGACAGCATGGATGATGATGCAGGAGATACCGACGAACCAACGCCCATAGGGCATTGGACAGCCACCTCATCCCACGATGTGTACATGGTGGATACCCCTAAAGGAAGCGACAAAGAGGAAAAAGGGGATGGGACGGGAGATCGACCCCCCGAAATGCAATTAAAGCGTCGGTGTAAAACGCCGACCCAAGCTCCGCCTCGACAAAAACCTAGCCGTAGAGCAGGACGAGCCGGTAGACGACGAGCAGGCCTTAGAGCAACCATCCGAACAGGGCAACACGGATAGAGAAACCGAACATCCCTCCTCCGGCGAAAACGGCATTCCGGACGACCTCACGCCGGATAAACCTATGGAGCAGAAGAATCTCCACGAGAGGCTCGTTGCAACTGCACGCAGCCTAAAAAAGCAAAAGCGGAAGCTAAAAACAGCGGAAGATGCACTCCGAATTAGATGGAGCAAAGTAATCAATACTGCAAATAAATACGGCGTCAGTCGCCGCACTAAAAGCTATCCGAAAAGAAAGCTACTACCTGAATTCGACGAAGAGGCCCTAGAGCCCTCGCATTCAAAAAATGAGAAAGCCACACGGTCGGATAGACGACCCCATAAAGCGGCAAGCGGCGCCGCACCTAAATCGGCATGCGACCCACTTAAGGATTCGCATCATGGCCCAGTCAGGTCCATTTATGGGCCAAGAAAGCAAGCTCTCGTAAGCAACGCTATGAAGCCATCATCAGAATCTGGCACACCCAAATACAGGGGCGCCGCACACCCCCTATGTTTCACCGATGAGGTCCTGGACTATGAATTCCCAGAGGGATTCAAACCCGTAAACATAGAGGCATATGATGGAACAACAGACCCTGGAGTTTGGATCGAGGATTATATCCTCCATCTACACATGGCTAGAGGAGATGATCTCCACGCCATAAAATATTTACCCCTTAAGCTTAAAGGGCCAGCCCGGCATTGGCTTAAAAGCCTTCCCGAAAACACAATTGGAAGCTGGGAAGAGCTCGAGGATGCTTTCCGGGCAAACTTTCAAGGGACCTATGTCCGCCCTCTGGATGCAGACGATCTTAGTCACATAACTCAACAACCCGGAGAATCAGCTCGGCAGTTCTGGAATAGATTCCTCACTAAAAAGAATCAGATAGTCGACTGTCCGGACGCCGAAGCCTTAGAAGCTTTCAGGCATAACGTCCGAGATGAATGGCTCGCCAGACACCTCGGCCAAGAAAAGCCAAGAACAATGGCCGCACTAACAAGCCTCATGACCCGCTTTTGTGCAGGAAAGCACAGCTGGTTGGAAAGGTGCAGCCCCAGCGACCCAAGTACATCCGGAACTAGGGATGGAAACGGAAAACCGCGACGCAACAAGGACCGTCGCTGGACTAAGGACAAAAGTCCGAAGAGCACGGCAGTCAATGCCGGATTCAAAGGCTCACGACAAAATCAGGAAAAATTGCCCCCCCAGGATAACAGGGATGATCCATCCAACCTAAATAAAATCCTGGACAGAATATGTCAGATACACCGTACTCCCGGGAAGCCTGCTAACCATACCCACAGAGGCTGTTGGGTTTTCAAACAATCCGGCAGACTCAATGCCGAACACAAGGGGCTCGACACACCAAGCGAAGACGAGGACGAACCCCAATAGCATAGCTCCAGGAAACAAAAGAACTTCCCACAAGAAGTAAAAACAGTGAACTCACTTCACATAATGAAACGTGCGGCGCCCGTAAAGGTACGCACCACACGGCCCATCCCCAAAGGGTCCTGCCACTGGTTGTCAAAACCGATCATCTCAATCAGCTAGATTATTCTAGAAATATCAAGAATGTAGGCTGGACTGCCTTGATACTCGATCCAATAATTGGCGGACTCCAGTTTTCAAATGTCCTTATGGACGGCGGCAGTGGACTAAACCTGATATATCAGGATACAATCCAGCACATGGGGATAAACCCAGCAAGAATCCGCCGGAGCAAAACCTCCTTTCAAGGGGTAATACCTGGTCCGGACACCCATTGTATGGGTTTTCTCCGGCTCGAAGTCATATTCGGCTTTGCCGATAACTTCCGCCGCGAAAAGCTGACCTTCCATATCGTCCCGTTCTCAAGTCGCTATCAAGCACTACTGGGACGCGAAGCTTTCGCTCGCTTTACCGCAATACCGCATTATGCATCTCTTACGCTTAAGATGCCTGGTCCACGAGGCATCATCTCTTTGAAGGGGAAGCACTAAAGTGTGCCTCCCCAAGTGGAGGACTGTGCGGCCGCTTTGACAGCCCCACAGCAAAATGGCCTCACCGGCCAGAAAACTTCGAAATAGGTCATTCAAGACCACGAACGCGGATAGACGAGTTCGGTGCAAAATCATCATTGATGCAGGCCTAGTGGCCATATACCCCCGCACTAGGGGCTCCACGCATATACAATAAGAGACAATAAAGCTCAATCTTATATATTTTACTTTATACTTTGTTTATTTTAAACCTTTTCGGCATGACCCGTTTTGAACTCAGTTCCTCTCTTTTGCAGATGAACGTCGTGCGGCGCCCGTCCAGGATACAGCACAACGGAGACACGGGTGTAGACGTGCAGTAGGGACCCGTCCTAAAGGATTCTTTTTAGATTAAGACCCTGCGTAAACCTTTTTTACTGTCTCTTGTTGCTACACATCCCCTGGTTTTTTCTGATATAACCAAGGAGGAGGCTGGCGTCTTGGCATGTGGCCACGTCAGAATTTTTGCACGTACCTGGACACTAGGGGCTTTTTTAATACAGAGTGTTGTTTCGCCCGCACTCATAAAGACCGAACACCTTAGGGAGTGTTCGGCGTCGTGAGTTTTGGCATTATATGCATCAGCTCCGAATCATGTCTTTGGTCAAATGTTGGGTTGCCCGGCTCCTAAGTTCGGCTACCTTACGTTCCGTTCTATCGGCTAAGGTAGCACCAGGAGAACTACTGCGATTGTGCCCCGGTTCGGCCGGGCGAGCACCTCAGTCGAGAAAGCCGAAAACTGACTGTCATGATGTAGCGTGAGACTGGTCAGCCACTCGATGACCTATCGGAATCTATCGGAGTCCTCCGCTTTAACGAAGGGCCGCTTCCCGGTCAGGCAGATACGCGCCCTAAACTCGGACGAGCGCAGTTGCCACCAAGGGGCTACCTAAATAGTCTCACTGTCAAACTCCTATGGCTAAGTGTAAGTGTTAAAGCATTATAGTCCGGTTGCCTGGCCCGCTGCGCTATCACATCCTTTGTAGGACCAAGACGTTGGGTTAAGTGTGAAAATGTGTGTTCTGCGAGCACCCCCGCACTATGTGCATGGGGGCTGAAGCCAACGACTGCCATCTTTGAGATTTTGTGTATATATATATATATATATATATATATATATATATATATATATATATATATATATATATATATATATCTTAAAACGGCCGCACAGGAGGTGTTCCCAATACTTGGAGGCACAAGTATAAAAAAGGCCACTACAGTTTATCAAAATATTACTTTATAATTACATATGCTATCATAACATAGCATGTTTCGGGCACTGCGTCTCTATTACACGAGCGCCTTCAAGAACTTCTTGAAAATAGTGCTCGGAGGGTACTCGGCTTTTGTCCGAATCTCGGGACGCAACAACGGTGGTCTCCATCTCTGCCCAGTATGCCTTAACACGGGCAAGAGCCATCCTAGCGCCCTCTATGCATGCTGACCTCTTCATTGCATCTATACGCGGCACCGCGTCAAGGAATTGCTGCACTAAGCTGAAATAACTCTTCGGCTCCGATCTCCCCGGCCATAGGTGACCCATGACGTACTTCATGGCGAGTCCAGACAACCTATTCAGTTCGTCCCATTGAGCCAAACGATCATCCACTGCCAGTGGATGCCCTGGATTGTGAAACTGCGACCAGAAAAGCTTTTCCACTTTGCGATCTTTCTGATCTCGAAAGTGTTCGGTCGCATCAGCAGCACTCGCTGCCAAGTCCAGATAGGTATCCTCCACACTCCACATCCGGTCCAACGGAGCAAACTTCGGATCACAAAATTTCTTTCGCAACATAAAGGGCTTTCCAGCCGCAATCTGTTCGGCCTGACGCAACTCCTCCTTCGCAGCTCTCATCGCAGAGCGCGTGTCCTTGGCATTGGCAACGGCCTTCTCTAAGTCCGTCTGTTTCGCCTGGTCTTCTTTTTCAAGAAGTCTGCAACAGTCTGTAGTGCTTTTTAACTTTTCGGCCATCTCAGCCATCTCTTCCTTGCTTCGGCAATGAGCAGCCTGTTCGGCTCTCAGCTCTTCAAGGGCTTTCCTGGTGGCCGCATCACTTTTGCTGGCTTGTTCTTTAACTCGGGCAAGTTCTGCCCTAAGACTCTCCACAGTGGCCGCACCATCTGTGTCAAGCACACACATCGTAAGACACAGGCATAAAACTGTTCTTACCTCATGCCGCCCGAGTAATTACATACCTTGAGCCTCATCAAGCCGCTTATTGACAAGCGTGATGTCGGCATCTGCCACGTCCAGTTGCCGCTTTAGTTCGGCAAAATCGTTAGTTCGGCTCGATTCCGGACACCATGCCACCTACATTCAAAGGCGACATCTTAGACCTGGGATTATGATCCTCCGCGTGCCGTCATTTCTTGACGACGCGCAGAGTCTCAGGGGCTACTATCTACACAGGGCGCATCTTATTCATGCGCAACTCACAAAAGTATACATTATCTAATGTACCTCGAAACCCGTCAGTAAACTTTTGATGGCCTCATATAATCCGCTCTCTACGGATGAAATCCTTTCAATCACCGTGCCCATCAATGTGCGGTGCTCCTTTGAGATAGAAGCTCGCCCCAGCAGAATCTTTAGCTCCTCTGGCCGAGCACCAGACGGTGTCGGGCTCGTCCCATGACCGCTTTCGAAGGCCGAACGCGGAGAACCTCGGGGGGCCGCATACCCACCTTTCGCCCCTGCCGGATTTGGAGAAACCCTCCGCGACGACACCTCAGGGTCGCCCACCTCGCTAGGCGGCACGGCAGGGGGAGGCGTCCCGCTCTCCATCATCTCCGGAAGGAGATCCCCCGAAGACGAGCTCTGCTGAGAAGGGCTGAGGTCCGAGCTACAAGGTAAAGGTTTGGTTAATCTTCTCATATATAAATCAAGGATTTCCCTCATCCCTCAAAAGGAAAATCTTTTCTCCACTTACGGCTCGCTGGAGGGCTGATCCCCTTGAGGGCGTAGTCCGGCCGAGGAACTCCCCGGCGTCGGACCCTCTGATGAGGATTTTCTCCCCCGCTTTGAGGCCATGGTTTCCGGGTCGTCAGAGGCGGCTCTCTTCTTCCCCTTAGGAGAGGAATTGTCGGTTCCTCCCTTCGGAGCAGCCTCCTTCGAGGAGGCCATAGCTTCCTTGTCCTCCCCCTCCAAAGGCATTATCTCCAGCATCTTGACCAGCATGGGATCCGGCCTGGTTTCAGGAAGGGGAGCCGGACACCTGATCAGCTTTGCCTTTGCTATCCACTCCTGTTTAAAAGGACGACTCTTTTAGGGGCAAGTTTATGACAATTATATGGATAGAAGGTCCGGTCACAAGGTTGCTTACTTGAGTATCCGGGCGATTGCAGCTTAGGCCTGCGTCCTCGGTTAAATCCGGACACATCTCTTGTGATCCGAAGAACAATCTATACATCTCTGCGGGCGTTGCGCCCATAAAGTTCTAGAGAGCTCGCGGTCCCTCTGGATTAAACTCCCACAGGCGAAGGGGGCGATGTTTGCCGGGCAATATTCGGCGAATCAGCATGACCTGCGTCACCTTGACCAAGCTGAGGTCTCCTTCCAAGAGATCCTTAAGTCGAGCCTATAACAAGGGCACGTCTTTGGGCAAACCCCAATCTAACCCTCTGTTAACCCATGACGCTAGCCGTGGTGGGGGACCCGAGCGAAAGGCAGGAAGCGCCACACACTTGGTTCTCCGATGAGTGGTAATATAAAAGCACTCTCGTTGCCACAAGCCTAGCTCCTCTTGAAAAGAGCCCTCGGGCCATGGAGCATCAGCATTTTTGCTTATAACAGCGCCTCCGCACTAAGTCTTGAGCCATAATCCAAAGTGAGGGGTAACACGGAGGAACGCTTCGCATACAACGATAAACGAGGAGATATGGAGGATGGACTCCGGAGGTAAGTCGTGGAATTCCAGCCCGTAATAAAACAGCAGTCCCCTCACAAAGGGGTCCATCGGGAAGCCTAACCCCCGAAGGAAGTGATACACGAACACTACGCTCTCACCGGCCTGGGGACTGGGGATAGCCTGCCTTTGAGCAGGCAACCTGTGCGAAATTTCGGTGGTCAAGAACTTAGCCTCTCTCAACTTTAGCACGTCCTCCTCCGTGACGGAGGAGGGCACCCATCGGCCTTGAAGGTCGGAACCGGACATTGTCGAAGGTCTGAGGCGCCCGAAATCTGGAGCCTAGGGTGTTGGAACTCGAGGCGACGGGCGAACTTGTTTTGGGATTGGAGAAAAGGAGTATGGCCCTGGTCTCTTTATAAGAGGTTGAATACCAGGAGCCCTCCCCGTAACCGATTGGGACTCGCCTTTAATCAAGAAAACATGCTAACGGGCACGATTGGGTGAAGGACTTGGCTGTAGTGTGATGACGCACTGCGGAATATGTCAGCAGATTTGATTTGTGTTAATATTATTCTCTCTATGGCAATATGTGGAAGCTTATTTTGCAGAGCCGGACACTACTCCTGGTGTTTACAATCTTCTATGAAGGACTTGGAGGAGGAACCCGCCTTGCAATGCCGAAGACAATTTGCGCGCCGGACTCGTCATCATTGAAGCCTGGTTGAGGGGCTACTGAGGGAGTCCTGGATTAGGGGGTGTTCGGGTAGCCAGACTATACCTTCAGCCGGACTCCTGGACTATGAAGATACAAGATTGAAGACTTCGTCCCGTGTCCGGATGGGACTTTCCTTGGCGTGGAAGGCAAGCTTGGCGATGCGGATATTCAAGATCTCCTACCATTGTAACCGACTCTATGTAACCCTAACCCTATCCGGTGTCTATATAAACCGGAGGGTTGTAGTCCATAGGCAATCAACTCCATATACAACAATCATACCATAGGCTAGTTTCTAGGGTTTAGCCTCCTTGATCTCGTGGTAGATCTACTCTTGTACTACCCATATCATCAATATTAATCAAGTAGGACGTAGGGTTTTACCTCCATCAAGAGAGCCCGAACCTGGGTAAAACATCGTGTTCCCTGCCTCCTATTACCATCCGGCCTAGACGCACAGTTCTGGACCCACTACCCGAGATCCGCCGGTTTTGACACCGACACCCCGGAAGGCATCCCCTCTTTTGTCTTCGTTCAATGGTAACTTTACTTGGAGCTATGTTTTTATTCACCACATGATATGTGTTTTGCTTGGAGCGTCTTGTATGATTTGAGTCTTTGCTTTTTAGTTTACCACCATCATCCTTGCTGTACATACCTTTTGGGAGAGACACACATGAATCGGAATTTATTAGAATACTCTATATGCTTCACTTATATCTTTTGAGCTATATAGTTTTTGCTCTTGTGCTTCACTTATATCTTTTAGAGCATAGTGGTGGTTTTATTTTATAGAAATAATTGATCTCTCATGCGTCACCTATATTATTTTGGGAGTCCTTTAGAACAACATGGCAATTTGCTTTTAGGCATAATAAAAACTTTCATATAAGTGCATTGAATACTATGAGAAGTTTGATACTTGATAATTGTTTTGAGATATGGAGATGGTGATATTAGAGTCATGCTAGTTGAGTAGTTGTGAATTTGAGAAATACTTGTGTTGAAGTTTGTGATTCCCGTAGCATGCACGTATGGTGAACCATTATGTGATGAAGTCGGAGCATGATTTATTTATTGATTTTCTTCCTTATGAGTGGCGGTCGGGACGAACGATGGTCTTTTCGTACCAATCTATCCCCCTAGGAGCATGCGTGTAGTACTTTGTTTCGATAACTAATAGATTTTTGCAATAAGTATGTGAGTTCTTTATGACTAATGTCGAGTCCATAGATTATACGCACTCTCACCCTTCCATATTTACTAGCCTCTCTATTACCGCACACTTTTCGCCGGTATCATACACCCACCATATACCTTCCTCGAAACAGCCACCATACCTACCTATTATAGCATTTCCATAGCCATTCCGAGATATATTGCCATGCAAATTTCCACCGTTCCGTTTGTTATGACACGCTTCATCATTGTCATATTGCCATGCATGATCATGTAGTTGACATCGTATTTGTGGCAAAGCCACCTTTCATAATTTTTCATACATGTCACTCTTGATTCATTGCATATCCCGGTACACCGCCGGAGGCATCCACATAGAGTCATATTTTGTTCTAAGCATTGAGTTGTAATTCTTGAGTTGTAAGTAAAAAAGAAGTGTGATGATCATCATTATTAGAGCACTGTCCCAGTGAGGAAAGGATGATGGAGACTGTGATTCCCCCACAAGTCGGGATGAGACTCCGGACGAAAAATAAAACATAAAAAGAGAAAAGAGGCCAAAAGAAAAAAGGAAGAACTCTCAAATAAAACAATGAGAGAAAATTAGAGAAGGGACAATGTTACTATCCTTTTTCCACACTTGTGCTTCAAAGTAGCACCATGATCTTCATGATAGAGAGTCTCTTATGTTGTCACTTTCATAAACTAGTGGGAATTTTACAATATAGAACTTGTCTTGTATATTCCAATGATGGGCTTCCTCAAATTGCCCCAGGTCTTAGTGAGCAAGCAAGTTGGATGCACACCCACTTAGTTTCTTTTGTTGAGATTTCATACACTTATAGCTCTAGTGCATCCGTTGCATGGCAATCCCTACTCACTCACATTGATATCTATTGATGGGCATCTCCATAGCCCGTTGATACGCCTAGTTGATGTGAGACTGTCTTCTCCTTTTTGTCTTCTCCACAACAACCACTCTATTCCACCTATAGTGCTATGTCCATGGCTCATGCTCATGTATTGCATGAAAGTTGAAAAAGTTTGATAACATCAAAAGTATGAAACAATTGCTTGGCTTGTCCTTGGGGTTGTGCATGATTTAATAGTTTGTGTGATGAAGATAGAGCGTAGCCAGACTATATTATTTTGTAGGGATAACTTTCATTAGCCATGTTATTTTGAGAAGACATGATTGCTTAGTTAGTATGCTTGAAGTATTATTATTTCTAGGTCAATATTAAACTTTTATCTTGAATCTTTCGGATCTGAACATTCATGCCACAATAAAGAAAAATTGCATTGAGAAATATGTTAGGAAGCATTCCACGTCAAATATTCTGTTTTTATCATTTACCTACTCGAGGACGAGCAAGAATTAAGCTTGGGGATGCTTGATACATCTCCAACGTATCTATAATTTTTGATTGTTCCATGCTATTATATTATCTGTTTTGGATGTTAACGGGCTTTATTTTACACTTTTATATTATTTTTGGGACTAACCTATTGAAGGAAATATGCCCTAGAGGCAATAATAAAGTTATTATTTATTTCCTTGTTTCATGATAAATGTTTATTATTCATGCTAGAATTGTATTAACCGGAAACATAATACATATGTGAATACATAGACAAACATAATGTCACTAGTATGCCTCTACTTGACTAGCTCGTTAATCAAAGATGGTTAAGTTTCCTAACCATAGACATAAGTTGTCATTTGATTAACGGGATCACATCATTAGGAGAATGATGTGATTGACTTGACCCATTCTATTAGCTTAGCACTTAATCGTTTAGTATGTTGATATTGCTTTCTTCATGACTTATACATGTTCCAATGACTATGAGATTATGCAAATCCCGTTTACCGGAGGCATGGTTGTCAGAATCGTGATTTTGAATCGGATCGGAGCTCCAACAATAGGATCGCAAATCGTAGAATCTTCACCATCAGGATCGTAGAAAGGTAGATTCTATGAACTAAAGTTGTAGAATCAGAGGGATTAGTTTGGATCGTAAGGTCGTGGAATCGTATAACAGAATCGTGATTCTAACAACGTTGACCAGAGGAACACTTTGTGTGCTACCAAACGTCACAACGTAACTGGATGATTATAAAGGTGCTCTACAGGTGTCTTCGAAGGTACTTGTTGAGTTGGCGTATTTCGGGATTAGGATTTGTCACTCCAATCGTCGGAGAGGTATCTCTGGGCCCACTCGGTAATACACATCACTATAAGCCTTGCAAGCATTGTAACTAATGAGTTAGTTGCCGGATGATGTATTACGAAACGAGTAAAGAGACTTGCCGGTAACAAGATTGAACTAGGTATTGAGATACTGACGATCGAATCTCGGGCAAGTATCATACCGATGACAAAGGGAACAACGTATGTTGTTATGCGGTTTGACCGATAAAGATCTTCGTAGAATATGTAGGAGCCAACATGAGCATCCAGGTTCCGCTATTGGTTATTGACCGGAGACGTGTCTCGGTCATGTCTAAATAGTTCTCGAACCCGTAGGGTCCGCACGTTTAACGTTCGGTGACGATTTATATTATGAGTTTATGTGTCTTGATGTACCGAATGTAGATCGGGGACAGGACGAGGAGTCTCGAAATGGTCGAGACATAAAGATCGATATATTGGATGACTATATTCGGACATTGGAAATGTTCCGAGTGATTCGGGTATTTTTCGGAGTACCGAAGAGTTACGGGAATTCGTCAGGGAGTATATGGGCCTTATTGGGCTTTAGGGGAAAGAGAGAGGAGAGGCTGCACCCCCCCCAATGCTTAGTCCAAATTAGACTAGGGGGAGGGGCGGCGCCCCCTCCTTTCTTCTCTTCTCTTTTCCCTTTCCGTCTCTCCTACTCCTACTACTTGGAAGGGCTCCTAGTTCTACTAGGAAAGGGGGAATCCTACTCCCAGTGGGAGTAGGACTCCCCTAGGGCGCGCCATAGAGAGGGCCGGCCCTCCCCCTCCTCCACTCCTTTATATACGAGGAAGGGGCACCCCTTGGAGACACAACAATTGATCATTGATCTTTTAGCCGTGTGCGGTGCCCCCCTCCACCATAATCCACCTCGGTCATATCATAGCGGTGCTTTGGCGAAGCCCTGCGTTAGTAGCATCATCATCACCGTCATCACGCCGTCATGCTGACGGAACTCTCCCTCAAAGTTCTACTGGATCGGAGTTTGTGGGACGTCATCGAGCTGAACGTGTGCTGAACTCGGAGGTGCCATGCGTTCGGTACTTGGATCGGTCGAATCGTGAAGACGTACGACTGCATGAACCGTGTTGTGCTAACGCTTTCGCATTCGGTCTACAAGGGTACGTAGACACACTCTCCCCTCTCGTTGCTATACATCACCATGATCCTATGTGTGTGTAGGAAGTTTTTTGAAATTACTACGTTCCCCAATACCTATTAACTGGAGGCCCAGCCCAAATTGCTGTTTTTTTTTGCCTATTTCAGTGTTTCACAGAAAAAGAATATCAAATGGAGTCCAAACGGAATGAAACCTTCAGGAGCGTTATTTTTGGAACAAATATGATCCAGGGGACTTGGAGTGGACGTCAAGAAACAATCGAGGAGGCCACGAGGCAGGGGGCGCGCCCTCCACCCTCATGGGCCCCTCGTTGCTCCATCGACCTACTTCTTCCTCTTATATATATTGACATACCCTGAAAACATCCAGGAGCGCCATGAAACCCTATTTCCACCGCTGCAACCTTCTGTACCAAGAGATCCCATCTCGGGGCCTTTTCCGGAGCTTCACCGGAGGGGGCATTGATCACAGAGGGCCTCTACATCAACTCCATGGCCCCTCCGATGATGTGTGAGTAGTTTACCTCAGACCTTTGGGTCCATAGTTATTAGCTATATGGCTTCTTCTCTCTCTTTGGATCTCAATACAAAGTTCTCCTCGATTCTCTTGGAGATCTATTCGATGTAATCTTCTTTTGCGGTGTGTTTGTCGAGATCCGATGAATTGTGGGTTTATGATCAACGTATTGTATTGTTGCCATCGAGGATAAAAAGATGGGCTTTATATCATATTCCATGAGTTTATCCCTCTACATCATGTCAGCTTGCTTAAGGCGTTACTCCGTTCTTATGAACTTAATACTCTAGATGCATGTTGGATAGCGGTCGACGTGTGGAGTAATAGTAGTAGATGCAGGCAGGAGTTGGTCTACTTGTCACAGACGTGATGCCTATATACATGATCATACCTAGATATTCTCATAATTATTCCCTTTTCTATCGATTGCTTGATAGTAATTTGTTTACCCACCGTAATACTGATGCTATCTTGAGAGAAGACACAAGTGAAACCTATGGCCCCCAGGTCTATTCTCCATCATATAAGTTTCCAATCTATTTAATTTTGCAATCTTTACCTTCAATCTATATCACAAAAATACAAAAAATATTTATGTTATTATTATCATCTCTATCAGGTCTCACACTTGCAAGTGGCCGAGAAGGGATTGACAACCCCTTTATCACGTTGGTTGCAAGGTTCTTATTTGTTTGTATTGGTACCAGGTGACTCGCACACGGTCTCCTACTGGATTGATACCTTAGTTCTCAAAAACTGAGGGAAATACTTACGCTGCTTTGCTGCATCACCCTTTCCTCTTCAAGGGAAAACCAACGCATGCTCAAGAGGTAGCAGCGTAGCGTCCCTGTTGGGTGTGCGCGGAACACCCACCACACGCTCCGCCCGCCGGTGCCCGTCGACAGCTGTTGCTGGCTGCCGTTGTCGCCACACAACTGTCGAAACCTAGGGCCATCGCCCGCTCCGCCGCCGCGGCCCGAAGGAGGGAGGTGGCCGTCGTGGCCGCCAACCCACTGCCGGCCATCACCCACTCCTCCATCGCGGCCTGAAGGTAGGAGGTGGCCGTCATGGCCGCCACCCCATCATTGGCCGACGTGGCTGCCAGCCCACCATCGACCATCGGGATCATCACCCGCTCCGCCACCCCTGCCCCAAAGGAGGAAGGCGGAGGTGGTGGCCCAGTCGTGGCCGCAGCACACGCTGACGCAGAGGCGAGGAATCAGGAGATCTACGAGCAGTCCGGCCGCTTCGAGAGGGATCGTTTGGAGCGGCAGTGGGCGTTCGAGCTGGCGAGCGTCGCTGAACGTGCAGCAACGACATGCACCATATAGCATTTGTCTAGCTCGTTGGTAGGCTCCTCCTCCTCTGCCTCTTACTGAGCGTGCTCGGCAGAGGAGAGGCTACCGGAAGTAGCACAAAGCCCCTCCCTAGTAGTAGTATTTAGGGGCTATTTTGTTTAGTTCATCTAACTATAGATGTGTGGTGGAACTATACAACGTACTTAAAATTAGTGAGTATATATAGTTGAACTAGCTATTTCAGTACATGGTTGGCAATAATTGGGGAAAAGTTTGGCCAGTTCAGCTATCGAGTTGAAATGTTTGTATAAATTAAGAACGACTGCTTAATCTATCAATGAAATCTATGCTTAATTACCGAAGTTTAGTTGTAAAAATTAGATAGTGCTAGTGATTTTCAGCTGCATATTTTGACAAATCGCAGTGTTATAAGGATTGACAAATGGCATTGTTACTAGATCAACAAATGTCAATCTTTCCAGTTTGACAAATGGCAACATACCCAATATGACAGATGCAAATCTTACCAAATTGTTTGTACGTGGTTGCACATAGGTCATCCAAAACAACCGTTTGCGTTGAAGGGATGCACAAATCCTATGCTACGAATTTTCCCTTGACTTAAGGGGGAAGACCATAGCTCTCACTTTGCATACGGGTGTTCTATCTAAAACGTTTGCAATCAAGAGCTACAGAAATCCTGCTCGCACATTTCCTCTTGGCTTCCTGGGGAAGCTATCGGTTTTCATAGGGGTGTTCTAACTAAAATGTTTGTGATCAAGAGCTGCACAAATCCTCCTAGTCACATTTTCCCTTGGCTTCCTGGGGAAGTTGTCGGTTTGCAAACGGATGTTCTAACTAAAATGTTTGCGATGAGTGTTTTATATTTAAAACCCGTATTAAACTGCGTCCTGTGCGCCATTAATGGAGAGGATGCAAGCAAGGCGGGCGGCCATGGAAGTCAAAGGGCTCGCTTCCCGGTGAGCCTGCGCGGCGTACAGCTTGCACGCTTCCTGGTGACCCTCCACATTGGAGTAGAGCTCGCATGCCTCCCGTTTGGTCAAGTACTCAAGCACCTGTCCGCATGATACCTCCAAGCCATTAAAAGAGAGGCGTGGCATCATGTGAATGGTTAACTGATCGCACACAATTTAAATTATACAAAACATTTGAGATGTTACAGTGGTAGCTATTTGTTTCAAAATGCCTTTGTTGACTATTATTTGAGTGCGCCTTCTCTCAAAATGGACACGAAAAATACCAAAACATGTCGGGCGCCATTCCATTATAGCATGCCAAGTTTCATGAATTTCTGGCGAGTTTTGGATTTACTAGAATTTAAAAACAAAGTATCTCAACGTTTTGTCGGCAATCAATACTGCCCTGGTGTTTGAAATTCATTCTCATTTCTTGCATGGGACCTAAGCATGCACCATAGATTTTTCAACCAATTTATATGCACTGGAGCATGTGCATGTAGTTCAGATTTGAATTATGCACATAAAATGCCTAGAAAACCCAGTTAATGTATAAAAATGTCCAAACGAACCCCCAAAAATTCCAAAATTAAACACAACACTCTTGTTGTTCTATGTTGACACTAGAAATTTTTTGGAATCAATAAGAGGTAGTGGATATCGTTTCGTCCCCAAAGGTGGCACGTTCCCTACCGAAACATCACGCTTGTTGTGAGAAGCTTATACCCAAAGGTACCCCAAATGGGACAAAAATTTTACCACGGCATGTTGATGCCGCTCCATGATAGCATCCCAAGTTTCATGAATTTCAGATGAGTTTTGGATTTACTAGAATTTAAAAACCAAGTATCTCAATATTTGCGGCCGAGTGACGGTGGAAGGGTGTTTGAAATTCATTTCCATTTCTTGCATGGGACCTAAGCATGCACCGAAGGACACGGATTTGACTTTTCAACCAGTTTATATGCACTGGAGCATGTGCATGTAGTTCAAATTTGAAATATGCACATAAAATGCCTAGAAAACCCAGTTAATGTATAAAAATGTCCAAACGAACCCCAAAAAATTCCAAAATTAAACAAAGCACTCCTGTTGTTCTATGTTGACACTAGAACTTTTTTGAAAGCAATAAGAGGCAACGAATATCGTTTCGTCCCCAAAGGTGGCACGTTCCCTACCGAAACCATCACGCTTGTTGTGAGAAGCTTTGGTTTGTGAGAAGCTTATACCCAAACCTGCCCCAAGTGGGACACAATTTTTACAACGGCATGTTGATACCTCTCCATGATAGCATGCCAAGTTTCATGAATTTCGGATGAGTTTTGGATTTACTAGAATTTAAAAACCAAGTATCTCATTGTTTGCGGCCGAGTGACGGTGGCAGGGTGTTTGACATTCACTCCCATTTCTTGCATGGGACCTAAGCATGCAACCAAGGACATATATTTGATTTTTCAACCCATTTATATGCACTGGAGCATGTGCATGTAGTTCAAAGTTGAATTATGCACCAGAAATGCCTATAAAACCAAGTTAATTTATAAAACATCCAAACGAACCCTGAATTATTCCAATTTTTTGATGACACACCTATAGTTGCATGTTCACTGCAGATAAAAGTTCAAGGAATTCAAACATCACCCTTTGCAGCTGTGACCCCATTATGTAATTCAAATCAAGACGAAAAATCAAGTAGATCACACATAGTTTATTATCACCAACCGTGTGAGATGCAGCACAAAATATCTTGGAGCACCGTCGGAGTGTCAAGCACAATAGCCCACTCCTAAAATATCATTTCACTTTTCAATCATCGCCGATGAAAGATGGGGACATGGACCCACGTCGTGAGGGCAAATTCAGCGGCCACTCCGGCAAGAGCACGGCCGCAACCGCCAGGCGCGTGCTAACAGTAAGCTTCGTGAGGGCGACCTCAATCTGCGTCCGGGCGGCCAAGGCAGCCCAAACGGTTGTTGTCACTTCACAGGCAGCGGCAGCAGCATCTGCCTCGGGGATAGCAATTGACGAGAGCGGCACAGCAGCTATCCATTCTGCAGCGGTGGCCATAGCCCTGATCGAGGCTGCCAACGACCATATTGAGCCCGTCCACGCCCAGCTCGTGGCGGTCACTGCACAAATCAAACGAAGCTTCCCCGACAACGTCAGCAACCCACGGTCGAAGAGTTGGCAATCGCCGAGATCGTTCGACCAGCCGTCCGGTCCTGCGTGGCATACCTTGCCACGACAAAGCCTGCCAAAGCCCAGATCATGGCCGCCCATGCCCAGCTCATGGCGGCCTATTCCAAAGATATGGCAAACGCGGATGGCGAGATGCTTGCTGAGTATGGTGCGATTGATGCCATGGAGCCCCTTCCCTAGGAGACCGCCGGGCACCAGCTAGACATGGAGGCGGCGGTGGAGATCGACGAGCACCAGTGATGTCACGTGAAGCTACGTTAGTTTTTCCCAAAAGAGGAAGGGATGATGCAGCACAACGGTGGTAGGTATTTCCCTGAGATACGAAACCAAGGTTATCAAACCAGTAGGAGAACCAAGCAACACAACGTAAATCCTCGCAGCCCGACATGTTAAAGGGGTTGTCAATCCCTTTCGGGGTACGATGCCTCAAGATAGGCATACAGACGTGAGATAAATTTGTAGTATATTGATAGATCGAACGCCAAATAAAATAAATAAAGAAAAATTGCAGCAAGGTATTTTTGGGTTTTTGGATTAATAGATCTGAAAATAAATGCAAGAGAAAAGTAGATCGCAAAGGCAAATATAGAGAAAGAAAGACCCGGGGGCCGTAGGTTTCACTAGTGGCTTCTCTCGAGAAAAATAGGAAACAATGGGTAAACAAATTACTGTTGGGAAACTGATAGAACCTCAAACAATTATGACGATATCCAGAGGCAATGATCATTATATAGGCATCACGTCCAAGATTAGTAGTCCGAGTCCTGCCTGCATCTACTACTATTACTCCACACATCGACCGCTATCCAGCATGCATCTAGTGTATTAAGTTCATGGAGAAACAGAGTAATGCAATAATAACGATGACATGATGTAGGCAAGATCTATCTATGTAGAGATAGATCCCATTGTTTTATCCTTAGTAGCAATGATATATACGTGTCGTTTCCCTTTCTGTCACTGGGATTAAGCACCATAAGATCGAACCCACTAAAAAGCACCTCTTCCCATTGCAAGATAAATAGGTCAAGTTGGCCAAACAAAACCCAAATATCAGAGAAGAAATACGAGGCTATAAGCAATCATGCATACAAGAGATCAAAGAAACTCAAATAACTTTCATGGATATAAAAAGATAGATCTGATCATAAACTCCGGTATTTGCAATCATGCACCTCTTCCCATCCCAACAAACACACCGCAAAAGATTTTACATCATATGGATCTCCAAGAGACCATTGTATTGAGGATCAAGAGAGAGAGATGAAGTCATCTAGCTACTAACTACGGACCCGAAGGTCTACAAAGAACTACTCACGCATCATCGGAGAGGCACCAATGGAGGTGGTGAACCCCATCCGAGATGGTGTCTTGATTGGCTCTGGTGGTTCTGGACTCTGCGGTGGCTGGATGCATATTTTGTCGACTCAACTAGGGTTCTGGTATTTTTGGGGTATTTATAGAGCAAAGAGGCGGTCCAGGGGGCACCCGAGGTGGGCACAACCCACCAAGGTGCGCTTGGGCCTCCTGGCACGCCCTAGTGGGTTGTGCCCCCCTCGGGGCACCCCCAGGCGCAACTAAGGCCCATTGTGTTCCTTTTCGCCCATAAAAATTCTTCGTAAAGTTTCGTGGCATTTGGACTCCGTCTGATATTGATTTTCTGCGATGTAAAAAACAAGGAAAAAACAGGAACTGGCACTTGGCACTATGTCAATAGGTTAGTACCAAAAAATGATATAAAATGAATATAAAATGATTATAAAACATCCAAGATTGATAATATAACAGCATGGAGCAATCAAAAATTATAGATACGTTGGAGATGTATCAGCATCCCCAAGCTTAACTCCTACTCGTCCTCGAGTAGGTTAGTGATAAAAACAGAATTTTTTATGTGGAATGCAGCCTATCAACAAGCATGGACAATTGAACTTTTAGTAGTTCGAAGCAATAGTCTAGTTTTGATATGACAATTTAGATACTCAAGCATATCAACAAGCAACCATGTCTTTCAAAATATCAACGCTAAAATAAGTTATCCCTAGCCCATCATGCTCAAACATTGACCCATTCATGAAACATACTCGAGTATTAGCTACACCCAATACTTAAGTATGATCATATTGCCTCCTAGTTGGTGCTTTTATAAGAAAAGACAGAGACTCAAAATAAAAATTGCATAAAGTAAAAGAAAGGCCCTTTGTAGAGGGAAGTAGGGATTTGTAGAGGTGCTAGAGCTCAAAGCGAAAAACTTAGAGATAAAAACATTTTGAGAGGTGTATCCATCCCACCAATTAAAACGACTTAGAGTTCCCAATACTTCCGATGCTTAGATATATCATAGGCGGTTCCCAAACATAAAATAAAGTTTATTCCTTTTTCCATCATACTTTCACTTTCTCTGGCTAGTCGTATCCACGGTTGCCATCCATACCAACACTTTCCAAGGAATTTATTATTTGCCAACATAAAGTAAATTCAATTTTTTTGCATTTCGGGACTAGGCATCCCTAATACCTTTGCCTTACTCTTGTGCAATGACAAGTGAATAAACACTCATCTTTAGAATAACACATCTAGCATGGAAAATATTAGCCACCTCTCACCGCTCCGCGAGTGAAACAAACACACAAAAGAGAAGTTTATTTTGAAAATTAGAGATGGCACATGCAAATTTGCTTAGAACGTCAAGAGAATACTGCATATAGGTAGATATAGTGGACTCATCTGGCAAAACTGGGTTAAAGGTTTTTGGATGCACAATCAGTGATCATACTTAGTGCAAAATGAAGGCTAGCAAAACATTCAGAAGCGACCAACTAAGAAACATATAATCTCATAAGCAAGCAGTAAGCATAAATAACACTGAATAATGCAGCATAAGTAGGATATAATTTCATTACATGACTATTGAATTTCGTACTTGCATAGGGAATCACAAACCTTAACACCAATATTCTTACTCACGCATAATTACTCATCAACATAACTCACATATCACATCATCATATCTCAAAACTATTACTAAGAATCAAGTTTATTTCTCCAATGATATTCATGAAAGTTTTTATTATATCCTTCTTGGATATCTATCACTTTGGGAGTAATTTTCATGTATTTCTTTTCACAAGCTCCAACAAATATAAGTGAAGATCATGAGCATGATAAATTTTCCTTTCTCTCAAATTAATTTAAATGAAGTAAGAGAGAATTTCTTGAAAATTTTACTAACTCTCAAATATATCTAAGTGAAGAAAGAGGGCATTTCTTCAAAAATACTAAAGCACACCGTGCTCAAGAAGATATAAGTGAAGCACTAGAGCAAGTCCATTGCTCATAAAAATTTAAGTGAAGCATAGAGAGCACTTCTAACAAGTCATGACATAATTTTGGCTCTCTCAAATAGGTGTGTCCAGCAAGGATTGATAACTTAAAACACAAAATAAAACAGGCAAAGACTCATATCATACAAGACGCTCCAAGCAAAACACATATCATGTGACGAATAAAAATATAGTTTCGAGTAAAATACCGATGATCGTTCGAAGAAAGCGGGGATGCCACTCGAGGGCATCCCCAAGATTAGTTGGTTGCTCATTTTTGGATAATAGCTTGGGATGCCGGGGAATCCCCAAGCTTAGTCTCTTCCATCCTTCCTTCATCCATCGTAAGATAACTCGAAACTTGAAAACTTCAATAAGACAAAACTCAACAAAACCTTCGTGAGATCCGTTAGTATAAGAATAATAAATTACTATTATAAGTACAGTATTAAACCAATTCATATTTTGTTTTTGTATTATATCTACTGTATTCCAACTTTTCAATGGCAAAAACTCAATAAAGAAAACCATAGAGCCATCAAAATAAGCACACAACAAAAAGAAAACAGAATCTGTCAAAACAGAACAGTCTATAGCAATCTGACTATTTCGAATACTTCTGTAACTCCAAAAAATTAAAAAACTGAGGACGGCCTGAGAAATTTGTATAATGATCAACTGCAAGTGGAACGGGTATTTTATTGCTCTCTGGTAAAAAAATGAAAATTATTTCCTAAGAGTAAAAGTTTCTGTTTTTTCAGCAAGATCAAACAACTATCACCCAAGAAGATCCTATAGCCTTTAGTTCGCACAAACACTAATTAAAACATAAAAAACACAATCACAATAGTATCATAATTGTGATAACACACAAAAATAGGAAGCAAAAAGCAAAAATAAAATTTATTCATTGGGTTGCTTCCCAACAAGCGCTATAGTTTTACGCCCTTAGCTAGGCATAAAGCAAGGATCTAAGTTTTGTCATCTTTGGTTCAAGATCCAAAAGATGCCCTCATGATTGATTCATAAGGTGTCTTAATTCTAGTTCTAGGAAAGTGTTCCATACCCTTCCTCAATGGAAATTGGAACTTAATATTGCCTTCTTTCATATCAATCACGACACCGATAGTGCGTAAAAACGGTCTACCAAGAATAATTGGACAAGACGGATTGCAATCAATATGAAGAATAATAAAATCTATGGGCACATAATTCCTATTTTCAAGAATAATAACATCATTAATTCGTCCCATGGGCTTTTTAATAGTAGAATCCGCCAAGTGCAAATTCAAAGAACATTCTTCGAGATTAGTAAGACCAAGCACATCACATAAAGATTTCAGAATTGTAGAAACACTAGCACCCAAGTCAAACAAAGGAAAACACTCATAATTTTTAATCATGACTTTGATAGTATGTTCCCATTCATCATGCAATTTTCTAGGAATTGAAACTTCCAATTCCAATTTTTCTTCAAGAGCTTTCATCATAGCATCGACAATATGTTGAGTAAAAGCTTTATTTTGTTCATAAGCATGGGGTGAATTTATGAAGGATTGCAACAACAAAATACTATCAATCAAAGAGCAACTATCATAATTAAAGTCTTTGTGTTCCAAAAGAGTGGGTACATCACTAGCTAAAGTTTTGACCTCTCCAAACCCACTTTTATCAATTTTCTCAACAAGATTTCCACCCTCTGAAATATTGAGACGCCTTCTACCTAAAGTTGACTCTTCTCCGGTGCCTCTTTCATCAATACTAACTTTACTACACAAAGAATCAATAGAAGAAATACCAATCAATTTAAGATCTTCATCTGTAACATCCCAAATTTTCAATTTGGAATGTTATACATTAGATCATCATTTCATATCATATTTTATTGCATTTTGGTTGATCCTAGAAATTTCACGCAACTCAAGGACCCTCGAAGAGAGTTGGGGATTTCGTTATTTTCATATTTGAGTTTTCTCAAATTTTGAAAATAGGATCATTTGATTTTATTTATTTTATCTTCAATTATTTCTATCACAAAAATATGATGGAGGGAATAAAATGACTTTACAAAAATAAATAAATACTGGGGATTTAATAATAAAATCAAATAAGATTTTATTTTGGTTTTATTTGCTATTTTATTTGAATTTGGGAAAAATGCGCGTTTTTCAAAATTGCATTTAGGCCCAAATAAATGTTCATCCTGTGCGGTTTGACTTTAGAAGCCGAGGAAAATTTATTTCGGGATTTTTGGAGTCCATTTATTATTTCTTTTGTTTGTTTTTCTGCACGAAATTATTTAAAAAAAACGAACCGACTACGGGCCGGGATCGGCCAGGACTCCTCTGGCCGGGGGCCTTTATATAGCGCCACCCCGGGCCGCCTCATCCCACCCGAGCGCCGCGCCCAAACCCTAGCCGCGCCCAGCCCCAGCCGCTGCCGCCACCGACGACGCTGCCGCCGCCCGCCGCCGCCGCCGGACCCACCGCCGGCTTTTTTAGAAAACCGTTGGTTTTCGCCGGTTTTCATTCGTTTTTTTAGTTTCCTTTTTTTATTAGATCGGTTTTTTCGGTTTAGGTTAATTAGCGAGCATTCGCTCGTTCGTTCATTTTAGCGAATGCGTTCATCGTTTAGATCCAGATAACGAACGTTCGTTCGTTAATCTGTTCGTCATTTTTCTGTTTCTCGGATTTTCCGCGATTATTTCAGATCGCGATTTCTGATCCTATTTCTGATCTCGGATTCAAGTGCCTGGAGTTCCTCTCGAAACCCTCATTCCGTTTAACCAACTCAAACAAGTTTTTGCCTCTGTAAAATTTGACCTAGAACCAGAATAGTAAACGAAGCTTGTTTCTTTTGCCGTTTGACTTTCGTTGCTTCGTTCGATTTGATTTTTTTGCCAACCGGAGTTCTTAAGTTGAACTTTCTGGTTAGATCTCTTATTTGAGTTTTACCTGTGCATTAGATGAGTACTTATTGTATGCTTTTTTGTTTGCGATAGAGTACCCGGAGTGCGCCGCTTGCTACTTCGAATCACTAGGTTTTGCGGATCATCAGCAAGGCAAGTAACACTTTGATCATACCTCCTACTACCCGGTTTTTATTGTATTAGATCAATCCTCAAACATTGCATGATTAGGATCATATTAAATTGTGGCTTTTGGGAAGTAGATGAGGTAGTACCTATTACCTGTTTCTTTATCAAACCCTGGGAGTTACTTCTACGTTTGCTTATATTGCTATGATATGCTAGTAGACGTGGATTGGGTGAGTGTATCCATGACAGATGTGAGATTGTTAATTAATGGTTTATCTAAGGTGGCAACTTAAACACACATCTGGGTGGATTGAGACACCTGGGTATTCCAGCGATTGCATGTTTTCTTTTGGACCGCCACCCAGGCTCAAAGGGATCATGAGATTATTCATGCTAGAAACTTCCGTGTGCAGCCACAAGCTACTATGGGCTCTAGCATAGTTGATTAACTCGTGTGAACTCTTATAGTGGTAGACTAGCAGATGTAGGGGAAAGTAGGTGTAACGGTCTACCCGATCGTAAGGTGCTAGCGCTTCTGAAGGACTATGTCTCGGTCATCCGTTTCTCAAACACCATGTAGTGTGAGAACCACAACGGAGGAGATCGAGTCTTGTGGGGAAAAGTGCGCAAACCTCTGCAGAGTGTATAAGCTAATCATGGTTAGCCGTGTCCCCGGTTATGGACAACTTGAGTATCTAGTACTTGGATTATCATGTGAATCTCATCATGTTACTTTAATTAATATTGTTGGCTTTTAAAAGTTGATTCTTAATTGGGATTGAGAGCGTGTCTACACTCTCAATGTTTAACAACTACCATGATAGTTAAATTAAAGTTATTCCTTTGCAGTAGGGAAAAATTGGCTTTACGCAAAACTGTAACCGTAGAACTTTCCATCAGCAAAATATGCATGTAGTATAGTTTATTCTTCCATTGTTCTCTATGTGTTACTTTGCCAGCATATTCCATGTGCTAACCCGTTTCGGGGTGCAATGTTCATGTTGCAGACTTCTCAGACAACGAGTAAGGTGCCTTTATGTCGTGGTTCTATACTCAGTGATGTCATTGGAGTTGATGGACTCACTTATCTTCCAAGCCTTCTGCTGTTACCGTTACTAGATGGCCTTAAGCCATATTTATTGTAATAAGTTCTCTTTTGAGACACTCGTTGTAATAATTGTGTGATTGATACCCTATTATAAATCCTTCAAGTACTGTGCGGTGTCAGCATTAATGATCCAGGGATGACACTGGAGCATAGAGATTGGACCGTTTGAGGTCTGGTCGCTACAAGATGGTATCAGAGCACACGCTGACTATAGGACACGACCACTAAGCTAAAGCCCTAGATCAGTACTCACTCTTCTCATTCTGACTCCTCATCTTTTCTGCTCTTTAGGATGGCGGATGCAAGGAACAAGTTCATGCAACCGGATGAAGATACACCCTTTGGACGCCACTTGAAAGAAGTCACTAGATACCTGAACATCGGAGTACCAAGCTTCACCAGAACCTACAACGCCACTTTACCTAAAGAGGAGCGCTGGATGATTCAAGTTCAAGTTCCAGGAAGGACGTTCATGCCAGTCACCAAGCCCATAGAGTTTTCCATTGATGCACCAACCTGGAGTCTAGGAAAGAGCATGACAGCTCACATCGCCATGGGACGTATTGGAGACGTTTACCGCAATGATCTCAAGGATACTATCTACCAGATTTGTGGGCGTCGAGATGAGAAATGGGAGATGATCAGCACGAAGAAGGATAGATCAACCACAGCTTTTATCCAGGAGTTAAACCAGCACATTCGATGACAGGAGAACCATATGTGCGCAGATATGATAGATCTGAAGAAGGCGAGGACAAGAATCACGGAACTGGAGGAAGAACTCAAGGCTACACGTGAAGATTATGAAGAGGAAATTGAAGTACTAGTGGATAAGAATGCCGACCTAACCATGAAGATCGGAATATTTATGGGAGGCCCTACACCAGTAGAAGAAGACGAAGAACCCAAGGAGATTCACTCGGAAGACTACATCATCATCGACGACATCGACTCGGACCCAGACGATAGCGATGATGACTATGTTGACGAAGCTGGAGCAGATATCATGGAGTCTGCTACCGAAGAATATTTCTAGTAGACCACCCCATCAGTAGTAGTATTCCACCATGTAAATATAGTAGTCCGAGCACTTTTGCGATAGTTAGACCGATTATATGCCTTTGTTTGATTGAATGAAGTGATATTGTTTGCTTTTGCCTCATGTGCATATGGGTAGTGTTTTCTCTTTAGACCCCTCTCTATTCTTAAATCTCGTCTTTTCTAAACCCATCAGATGCCTCCGAGACGTGACCCCGGATTTACCTTCCCACCGGAGCTCACT
>NC_041384.1:714818874-714844017 GCF_002162155.2 Triticum dicoccoides
GAAAAAGGATAGATCAATCACAGCTTTTATCCAGGAGTTAAACCAGCACATTCGACGACAGGAGAACCATATGTGCGCAGATATGATAGATCTGAAGAAGGCGAGGACAAGAATCACGGAACTGGAGGAAGAACTCAAGGCTACACGTGAAGATTATGAAGAGGAAATCGAAGTACTAGTGGATAAGAATGCCGACCTAACCATGAAGATCGGAATATTTATGGGAGGCCCTACACCAGTAGAAGAAGACGAAGAACCCAAGGAGATTCACCCGGAAGACTACATCATCATCGACGACATCGACTCGGACCCAGACGATAGCGATGATGACTATGTTGACGAAGCTGGAGCAGATATCATGGAGTCTGCTACCGAAGAATATTTCTAGTAGACCACCCCATCAGTAGTAGTATTCCACAATGTAAATATAGTAGTCCGAGCACTTTTGCGATAGTTAGACCAATTTTATGCCTTTGTTTGATTGAATGAAGTGATATTGTTTGCTTTTGCCTCATGTGCATATGGGTAGTGTTTTCTCTTTAGACCCCTCTCTATTCTTAAATCTCATCTTTTCTAAACCCATCAGATGCCTCCGAGACGTGACCCCGGATTTACCTTCCCACCGGAGCTCACTCAATTGATGCAGCAGCAGAATACGTTGATGCAGCTGCTAGTCCAGAATCAGAATCAGGGGAACAACAACAACAACAATCCAACACCACCACCACCTGTTGACCACTTACGCCGTTTTCTTAGGCTGAATCCGCCGGTGTTCTCCGGTAGCACCGAGCCTATAGTAGCAGATGATTGGCTCTGCAGGACAGCAAGGGAGTTGACCACGTCAGGATGCACAGATGCGGAAAAGGTGAAGTTTGTCGCACATCAGCTTGACGGACCCACAGCATCATGGTGGGAGAATTTCACAGCCACTTTCCCTATCGACACTGTCACATGGGACCAGTTTCAGCAGGCTTTCCGTACTGCTCATGTTTCAGCAGGAGCTATGGCCATGAAGAAGCGTGAGTTTCACAACTTGTTCCAAGGAGGACGGACAGTTGGCCAGTATGTGGAGGACTATAGTAAGCTAGCACGTTATGCCCCAGATGACGTTGCTACGGATGCAGCTAAGCAGGAGAAGTTTCTGGAAGGACTGAATGATGAGTTGAGCATGCAGTTGATGGTAGCAACCTTCAACAACTACCAAGAGTTGGTAGATCGTGCTCTTATGATTGAAGGGAAGCAACAGCAAATTGAGAACCGCAAGAGGAAGTATGGACAAGGGAAGTACAATTCTAGAGCCCAGCAGAAGCCGCGTTTTACCCCTAGATCGGGAGGACATTTTCAGCATACCCATGGAGGAGGTACCTCGCACAATCATAATGGCCCCAAGAATGGTAATGGGAATGGAGGAAGCAACGGCCAGAACCGTACCAACCCATCAACCCCAGCCAAGAGAGACCTGAGCCAAGTCACTTGCTTTATGCGCTAGAAGACCGGACATTATACAAATGAATATCCTGAATCCCAAAATGGAAATGGCAATGGAAGGCCTGGGAAGAAGCCGAACCCTTTCAACAGGGGACAGGTGAACCACGTTAACGTGGAGGAGGTTGAAGAGCAGCCGGATGCAGTAATCGGTAAGTTTTTGGTTAAGTCTTTTACTGCAATCATTCTTTTTGATACTGGTGCATCGCATTCATACATATCAAGGGAATTTGTGGATAAGTATAACCTGCCCACCAAAGTTCTTAGAACACCTATGTTAGTAAGCTCACCAGGAGCGGAGTACATGGCCAGTAAAGGATGTTTTCAAGTGCCATTGAGTATAGGTAGGCATTTGTTTCCCTCGGATTTAATCATTTTGGAATCACAAGGTTTGGATGTAATTCTGGGTATGGATTGGCTATCGTTGTATGGAGGAAACATTGATTGCGCCAGTAAGTCGATTTTTCTCACCACCCCAGAAGGAAGAAGGATCAAGTATGTATCCCGGCATGTGCCGAAGAGGACTCAAGTAAATTCTTTAACAGGAGTTGTGCAAGAGGAAGTACCAGTGGTAAAGGATTTCCCTGATGTGTTTCCAGAGGAATTGCCAGGCATGCCACCAGATAGAGACATTGAGTTTTTAATTGAGCTTTTGTCAGGCACAGGGCCAATATCTAAGAGACCATACAGGATCCCCGCAAAAGATTTGGAGGAGATTAAGAAGCAGATTAAGGAGTTACTAGATAAAGTATATATTTGCCCAAGTTCTTCACCTTGGGGATCGCCGGTACTTCTAGTGGAGAAAAAGGATGGATCGTTAAGGATGGTTGTCGATTATCGAGGATAGAACAAAGTAACAATCAAGAACAAGTACCCACTACCGATGATCAATGATCTATTTGATCGATTGCAAGGAGCTAAGGTATTTTCCAAGATCGATCTGTGATCAGGGTACCATCAGTTGAAGATTCAAGAACAGGATATACCTAAGACAGCTTTTACCACCAGGTATGGGCTGTACGAGTACACCGTTATGTCATTTGGACTGACTAACGCACCTGCATATTTTATGAAAATGATGAACAAAGTATTTATGGAGTTTTTGGATAAGTTCGTCGTAGTGTTCATTGATGATATTCTAGTTTACTCGAAGACTGATGAGGAGCATAAGGAACATTTGCGTTTGGTACTTGAGAACTCAGAGAACATCAGTTATATTCCAAGTTTAGCAAATGTGAATTTTGGTTGAAGGAAGTTGGATTACTAGGACACGTTATATCTGGAGAAGATATAGCAGTAGATCCCACCAAGGTTGACACTGTGACAAGTTGGGAAGCACCAACAAAAGTTGGAGAGATCCGGAGTTTTCTTGGACTCGCAGGATACTACAGGAGATTCATCAAAAATTTCTCGAAGATTGCAAAACCTATGACGGAGTTGTTGAAGAAGGATACCAAGTTCAAATGGACTGAGGAATGTGAGGCCAGTTTCCAGGAGTTGAAGAAACGTTTGGTTACATCACCAGTGTTGATTCTGCCGGATCAGAACAAGGATTATGAGGTGTATTGCGACGCTTCATGTCGAGGACTTGAAGCAGTGCTTATGCAGGAAGGAAGAGTTGTTTTGTATGCTTCACGACAACTTAAGCCGCATGAGTTGAATTATGCCACGCATGATTTGGAGTTAGCAGCCGTAGTGCATGCATTGAAGACTTGGAGACATTTTCTCATTGGAAACCATTGTGAAGTGTACACGGATCACAAGAGTTTGAAGTATATTTTCACGTAGAAGGAGTTGAATCTCAGGCAAAGGAGATGGTTGGAGCTCATCAAGGATTATGTTATGAGATTGCATTACCATCCCGAAAAGGCTAACGTAGTAGCTGACGCGTCGAGCCATAAAAGTCATGTCAACACCCTAATGACGGGAGATTCACCAAGGGAGTTAGCCGAGGATCTTTGTGATCTATGTTTGGAGATAGTTCCGAGATGCTATGTAGCAGCATTGGAGATCCAGTCTACTTTGATGGATAAGATCAGAGAAGCTCAGAAGACTGACAAGGAGGTTGCCTCTATAAAGGAGAAAATGAGCAAAGGAAAGTTAAAGGATTTCGTGAGGACGAACACGATACCTAATGGTTTGAAGACCGTGTTTATGTGCCCAATGACCCGGAGATCAGGAAGTTAATTCTGCAAGAAGCCCATGACTCACCATATTCGATTCACCGAGGAAATACCAAGATGTATTTGGATTTGAAGGATACTTTCTGGTGGACCGGAATGAAGAAGGATATTGCGGAGTATGTAGCAGTTTGTGATGTATGTCAAAGAGTAAAGGCAGAGCATGAGAAGCCAGCATGATTGCTACAGCCATTGCCAATACCCGAATGGAAGAGGGATAAGTTAGGCATGGATTTTATCACAGGATTGCCCAGAACACGTTCAGGCTATGACTCCATATGGGTTGTAGTCGATCGTTTGACAAAGGTAGCTCATTTCATTCCAGTGAAGACTACCTACACCAGTGCTAAGTTAGCAAAGATATACATGACCAGGATCGTATGTCTGCATGGAGTTCCAGGGAGCATTATATCAGATAGAGGAACCCAGTTTACCTCAAAGTTCTGGAATTAGTTGCGCGAAAATTTGGGTACCAGGCTAGAGTTCAGTACAGCTTTCCATCCACAGACAGATGGCCAGACCAAGAGAGTCAATCAGATTTTGGAGGATATGCAGAGAGCTTGCGTGCTAGATTACGGATCTCGTTGGGACGATAATTTGCCATATGCAGAGTTCTCTTACAACAACAGTTATCAATCCAGTTTGAAGATGGCCCCTTTCGAAGCCTTGTACGGAAGGAGGTGCTTGACCCCATTGTCGTGGGATGAAGTTGGAGACCGACAGTTGTTTGGACCGGATCTGATTAAGGAGTCTGAACAGAATGTGAAATTGATTCGCGATAGGCTCAAGGTAGCCCAGTCCAGGCAGAAGAGCTACGCAGATTCGAAACGCAAGGAGACAGTTTACGAAGTTGGAGACCGAGTTTATCTTCAAGTATCACCACTTCGAGGAGTTAAGCGCTTTGGAGTGAAGGGAAAGTTAGCGCCACATTTTGTAGGACCATACAAGGTTTTGGGGCGTATGGGAGAAGTAGGCTACAAGTTGGAATTACCCGAAGGATTGTCAGGAGTTCACGACGTGTTCCATGTTTCCGAGTTGAAGAAGTGCCACGCAGAGATGGCTAATATACCCCTGAGAGATACAGTGCCGCTGGAAGCGATTCAGCTGGACAGTGATTTGACCTATGAGGACAAACCAGTCAAGATTCTTGAGTATGCCAGCCGAGTCACCCGCATCAAGGTTATCAAGTTTTGCAAAGTTCAGTGGAGCCACCACACCGAGGATGAAGCCACCTGGGAGCGAGAAGAAGAACTGCTGAAGGACCACCCTCACCTATTTTCTAGCCAACCCGAATCTCAAGGGCGATATTCATCTTAAGGAGGGCAGGTTTGTAACATCCCAAACTTTCAATTTGGAATGTTATACATTAGATCATCATTGCATATCATATTTTATTGCATTTTGGTTGATCCGCAACTCAAGGACCCTCGGAGAGAGTTGGGGATTTCGTTATTTTCATATTTGAGTTTTCTCAAATTTTGAAAATAGGATCGTTTGATTTTATTTATTTTATCTTCAGTTATTTCTAGCACAAAAATATGATAGAGGGAATAAAATGACTTTCCCAAAATAAAGAAATACTGAGGATTTAATAATAAAATCAAATAAGATTTTATTTTGGTTTTATTTGCTATTTTATTTGAATTTAGGAAAAATGCGCGTTTTTCAAAACTGCATTTGGGCCCAAATAAATGTACATCCTGTGAGGCCTGATTTTAGAAGCCGAGGAAAATTTATTTGGGGATTTTTGGAGTCCTTTTAGTATTTCTTTTATTTGTTTTTCTGCGTGAAATATATATTTTTTAAAATGAATCGACTATGGGCCGGGATCGGCCTGGACTCCTTTGGCCTGGGGCCTTTATATAGCGCCACCCTAGGCCGTCTCAGCCCACCCGAGCACCGCACCCAAACCCTAGCCGCGCCCAGCCCCAGCCGCTGCCATCGCCGGACCCGCCTGCCGAGGTTGACCCCGCCACCGGTTTTTTTAGAAAACCGTTGGTTTTCACCGGTTTTCGTTCGGTTTTTTTAGTTTCCGTTTTTTATTAGATTGGTTTTTTCGGTTTAGGTTAATTAGCGACCGTTCGCTCATTTGTTCGTTTTAATGAACGCGTTCATCGTTTAGATCCAGATAACGAACGTTCGTTCGTTAATCTGTTCGTCGTTTTTCTTTTTCTCGGATTTTCCGCGATTATTCAAAATCGCGATTTCTTATCTGATTTTCGTTCTAGTATAACTTTTCTCTCGTTTATCGGAATCGGGCGATTCAAGAGCCTGGAGTTTCGTCTCGAAACCCTCTTTCTGTTTAACCAACTCAAACAAGTTTTTGCCTCTGTAAAATTTGACCTAGAACCAGAATAGTAAACGAAGCTTGTTTCTTTTGTTGTTTGACTTTCGTTGCTTCGTTCGATTTGATTTTTTTTGCCAACCGGAGTTCTTAAGTTGAACTTTCTGGTTAGATCTCTTATTTGAGTTTTAACTGTGCATTAGATGAGTACTTATTGTATGCTTGTTTGTTTGCGATAGAGTACCCGGAGTGCGCCGCTTGCTACTTCGAATCACTAGGTTTTGCGGATCCTCAGCAAGGCAAGTAACACTTTGATAATACCTCCTACTACCCAGTTTTTATTGCATTAGATCAATCCTCAAACAATGCATGATTAGGATCAAATTAAATTGTGGGTTTTGGGAAGTGGATGAGGTAGTACCTATTACCTGTTTCTTTATCAAACCCTGGGAGTTACTTCTACGTTTGCTTATATTGCTATGATATGCTAGTAGACGTGGATTGGGTGAGTGTATCCATGACAGATGTGATGTTGTTAATTAATGGTTTATCTAAGGTGGCAACTTAAACACACATCTAGGTGGATTGAGGCACCTGCGTATTCCAGCGATTGCATGTTTTCTTTTGGACCGCCACCCAGGCTCAAAGGGATCATGAGATTATTAATACTAGAAACTTCCGTGTGCAGCCACAAGCTACTATGGGCTCTAGCATAGTTGATTAAGTCGTGCGAACTCTTATAGTGGTAGACTAGCAGATGTAGGGGAAAATTAGGTGTAACGGTCTACCCGATCGTAAGGTGCTAGCGCTTCTGAAGGACTATGTCTCGGTCATCCGTTTCTGAAACACCATGTAGTGCGAGAACCACAACGGAGGAGATCGAGTCTTATGGGGAAAAGTGCGCAAACCTCTGCAGAGTGTATAAACTAATCATGGTTAGCCGTGTCCCCGGTTATGGACAACTTGAGTATCTAGTACTTGGATTATCATGTGAATCTCATCATGGTACTTTAATTAATATTGTTGGGTTTTAAAAGTTGATGCTTAATTGGGATTGAGAGCGTGTCTACACTCTCAATGTTTAACAACTACCATGATAGTTAAATTAAAGTTATTCCTTTGCAGTAGGGAAAAATTGGCTTTACGCAAAACTGTAACCGTAGAGCTTTCCATCAGCCAAATATGCATGTAGTATAGTTTATTCTTCCATTGTCCTCTATGTGTTACTTTGCCAGCATATTCCATGTGCTGACCCATTTCGGGCTGCAATGTTCATGTTGCAGACTTCTCAGACGACGAGTAAGGTGCCTTTAGGTCGTGGTTCAATACTCAGTGATGCCATTGGAGTTGATGGACTCACTTATCTTCCAAGCCTTCTGCTGTTACCGTTACTAGATGGCCTTAAGCCATATTTATTGTAATAAGTTCTCTTTTGAGACACTCGTTGTAATAATTGTGTGATTGATACCCTATTATAAATCCTTCAAGTACTGTGCGGTGTCAGCATTACTGATCTAGGGATGACACTGGAGCACAGAGATTGGACCGTTTGAGGTCTGGTTGCTACAAGATGGTATCAGAGCACACGCTGACTATAGGACACGACCACTAAGCTAAAGCCCTAGATCACTACTCACTCTTCTCATTATGACTCCTCATCTTTTCTACTCTGTAGGATGGCGGATGCAAGGAACAAGTTCATGCAACCGGATGAAGATACACCCTTTGGACGCCACTTGAAAGAAGTCACTAGATACCTGAACATCGGAGTACCAAGCTTCACCAGAACCTACAACGCCACTTTACCTGAAGAGGAGCGCTGGATGATTCAAGTTCGAGTTCCAGGAAGGACGTTCATGCCAGTCACCAAGCCCATAGAGTTTTCCATTGATGCACCAACCTGGAGTCTAGGAAAGAGCATGACAGCTCACATCGGCATGGGACGTATTGGAGAAGTTTACCGCAATGATCTCAAGGATACTATCTACCAGATTTGTGGGCGCCGAGATGAGAAATGGGAGGATCAGCATGAAAAAGGATAGATCAATCACAGCTTTTATCCAGGAGTTAAACCAGCACATTCGACGACAGGAGAACCATATGTGCGCAGATATGATAGATCTGAAGAAGGCGAGGACAAGAATCACGGAACTGGAGGAAGAACTCAAGGCTACACGTGAAGATTATGAAGAGGAAATCGAAGTACTAGTGGATAAGAATGCCGACCTAACCATGAAGATCGGAATATTTATGGGAGGCCCTACACCAGTAGAAGAAGACGAAGAACCCAAGGAGATTCACCCGGAAGACTACATCATCATCGACGACATCGACTCGGACCCAGACGATAGCGATGATGACTATGTTGACGAAGCTGGAGCAGATATCATGGAGTCTGCTACCGAAGAATATTTCTAGTAGACCACCCCATCAGTAGTAGTATTCCACAATGTAAATATAGTAGTCCGAGCACTTTTGCGATAGTTAGACCGATTTTATGCCTTTGTTTGATTGAATGAAGTGATATTGTTTGCTTTTGCCTCATGTGCATATGGGTAGTGTTTTCTCTTTAGACCCCTCTCTATTCTTAAATCTCATCTTTTCTAAACCCATCAAATGCCTCCGAGACGTGACCCCGGATTTACCTTCCCACCGGAGCTCACTCAATTGATGCAGCAGCAGAATACGTTGATGCAGCTGCTAGTCCAGAATCAGAATCAGGGGAACAACAACAACAACAATCCACCACCACCACCACCTGTTGACCACTTAGGCCGTTTTCTTAGGCTGAATCCGCCGGTGTTCTCCGGTAGCACCGAGCCTATAGTAGCAGATGATTGGCTCTGCAGGACAGCAAGGGAGTTGACCATGTCAGGATGCACAGATGCGGAAAAGGTGAAGTTTGTCACACATCAGCTTGACGGACCCACAGCATCATGGTGGGAGAATTTCACAGCCACTTTCCCTATCGACACTGTCACATGGGACCAGTTTCAGCAGGCTTTCCGTACTGCTCATGTTTCAGCAGGAGCTATGGCCATGAAGAAGCGTGAGTTTCACAACTTGTTCCAAGGAGGACGGACAGTTGGCCAGTATGTGGAGGACTATAGTAAGCTAGCACGTTATGCCCCAGATGACGTTGCTACGGATGCAGCTAAGCAGGAGAAGTTTCTGGAAGGACTGAATGATGAGTTGAGCATGCAGTTGATGGTAGCAACCTTCAACAACTACCAAGAGTTGGTAGATCGTGCTCTTATGATTGAAGGGAAGCAACAGCAAATTGAGAACCGCAAGAGGAAGTATTGACAAGGGAAGTACAATTCTAGAGCCCAGCAGAAGCCGCGTTTTACCCCTAGATCGAGAGGACATTTTCAGCATACCCATGGAGGAGGTACCTCGCACAATCATAATGGCCCCAAGAATGGTAATGGGAATGGAGGAAGCAACGGCCAGAACTGTACCAACCCATCAACCCCAGCCAAGAGAGACCTGAGCCAAGTCACTTGCTTTAAGTGCTAGAAGACCGGACATTATACAAATGAATATCCTGAATCCCAAAATGGAAATGGCAATGGAAGGTCTAGGAAGAAGCCGAACCCTTTCAACAGGGGACAGGTGAACCACGTTAACGTGGAGGAGGTTGAAGAGCAGCCGGATGCAGTAATCGGTAAGTTTTTGGTTAAGTCTTTTACTGCAATCGTTCTTTTTGATACTGGTGCATCGCATTCATACATATCAAGGGAATTTGTGGATAAGTATATAACCTGCCCACCAAAGTTCTCAGAACACCTATGTTAGTAAGCTCACGAGGAGTGGAGTACATGGCCAGTAAAGGATGTTTTCAAGTGCCATTGAGTATAGGTAGGCATGTGTTTCCCTCGGATTTAATCATTTTGGAATCACAAGGTTTGGATGTAATTCTGGGTATCGATTGGCTATCGTTGTATGGAGGAAACATTGATTGCGCCAGTAAGTCGATTTTGCTCACCACCCCAGAAGGAAGAAGGATCAAGTATGTATCCCAACATGTGCCGAAGAGGACTCAAGTAAATTCGTTAACAGGAGTTGTGCAAGAGGAAGTACCAGTGGTAAAGGATTTCCCTGATGTGTTTCCAGAGGAATTGCCAGGCATGCCACCAGATAGAGACATTGAGTTTTTAATTGAGCTTTTGTCAGGCACAGGGCCAATATCTAAGAGACCATACAGGATCCCCGCAAAAGATTTGGAGGAGATTAAGAAGCAGATTAAGGAGTTACTAGATAAAGTATATATTTGCCCAAGTTCTTCACATTGGGGATCGCCGGTACTTCTAGTGGAGAAAAAGGATGGATCGTTAAGGATGGTTGTCGATTATCGAGGATAGAACAAAGTAACAATCAAGAACAAGTACCCACTACCGATGATCAATGATCTGTTTGATCGATTGCAAGGAGCTAAGGTATTTTCCAAGATCGATCTGTGATCAGGGTACCATCAGTTGAAGATTCAAGAACAGGATATACCTAAGACAGCTTTTACCACCAGGTATGGGCTGTACGAGTACACCGTTATGTCATTTGGACTGACTAACGCACCTGCATATTTTATGAAAATGATGAACAAAGTATTTATGGAGTTTTTGGATAAGTTCGTCGTAGTGTTCATTGATGATATTCTAGTTTACTCGAAGACTGATGAGGAGCATAAGGAACATTTGCGTTTGGTACTTGAGAACTCAGAGAACATCAGTTATATTCCAAGTTTAGCAAATGTGAATTTTGGTTGAAGGAAGTTGGATTCCTAGGACACGTTATATCTGGAGAAGATATAGCAGTAGATCCCACCAAGGTTGACACTGTGACAAGTTGGGAAGCACCAACAAAAGTTGGAGAGATCCGGAGTTTTCTTGGACTCGCAGGATACTACAGGAGATTCATCAAAAATTTCTCGAAGATTGCAAAACCTATGACGGAGTTGTTGAAGAAGGATACCAAGTTCAAATGGACTGAGGAATGTGAGGCCAGTTTCCAGGAGTTGAAGAAACGTTTGGTTACATCACCAGTGTTGATTCTGCCGGATCAGAACAAGGATTATGAGGTGTATTGCGACGCTTCATGTCGAGGACTTGAAGCAGTGCTTATGCAGGAAGGAAGAGTTGTTTTGTATGCTTCACGACAACTTAAGCCGCATGAGTTGAATTATGCCACGCATGATTTGGAGTTAGCAGCCGTAGTGCATGCATTGAAGACTTGGAGACATTTTCTCATTGGAAACCATTGTGAAGTGTACACGGATCACAAGAGTTTGAAGTATATTTTCACGTAGAAGGAGTTGAATCTCAGGCAAAGTAGATGGTTGGAGCTCATCAAGGATTATGATATGAGATTGCATTACCATCCCGAAAAGGCTAACGTAGTAGCTGACGCGTCGAGCCATAAAAGTCATGTCAACACCCTAATGATGGGAGATTCACCAAGGGAGTTAGCCGAGGATCTTCGTGATCTATGTTTGGAGATAGTTCCGAGATGCTATGTAGCAGCATTGGAGATTCAGTCTACTTTGATGGATAAGATCAGAGAAGCTCAGAAGACTGACAAGGAGGTTGCCTCTATAAAGGAGAAAATGAGCAAAGGAAAGTTAAAGGATTTCGTGAGGACGAACACGATACCTAATGGTTTGAAGACCGTGTTTATGTGCCCAATGACCCGGAGATCAGGAAGTTAATTCTGCAAGAAGCCCATGATTCACCATATTCGATTCACCCAGGAAATACCAAGATGTATTTGGATATGAAGGATACTTTCTGGTGGACCGGAATGAAGAAGGATATTGCGGAGTATGTAGTAGTTTGTGATGTATGTCAGAGAGTAAAGGCAGAGCATGAGAAGCCAGCATGATTGCTACAGCCATTGCCAATACCCGAATGGAAGTGGGATAAGTTAGGCATGGATTTTATCACAGGATTGCCTAGAACACGTTCAGGCTATGACTCAATATGGGTTGTAGTCGATCGTTTGACAAAGGTAGCTCATTTCATTCCAGTGAAGACTACCTACACCAGTGCTAAGTTAGCAAAGATATACATGACCAGGATCGTATGTCTGCATGGAGTTCCAGGGAGCATTATATCACATAGAGGAACCCAGTTTACCTCAATGTTCTGGAATTAGTTGCGTGAAACTTTGGGTACCAGGCTAGAGTTCAGTACAGCTTTCCATCCACAGACAGATGGCCAGACCGAGAGAGTCAATCAGATTTTGGAGGATATGCTGAGAGCTTGCGTGCTAGATTACGGATCTAGTTGGGACGATAATTTGCCATATGCAGAGTTCTCTTACAACAACAGTTATCAATCCAGTTTGAAGATGGCCCCTTTCGAAGCCTTGTACGGAAGGAGGTGCTTGACCCCATTGTCGTGGGATGAAGTTGGAGACCGATAGTTGTTTGGACCGGATCTGATTAAGGAGTCTGAACAGAATGTGAAATTGATTCGCGATAGGCTCAAGGTAGCCCAGTCCAGGCAGAAGAGCTACGCAGATTCGAAACGCAAAGAGACAGTTTACGGAGTTGGAGACCGAGTTTATCTTCGAGTATCACCACTTCGAGGAGTTAAGTGCTTTGGAGTGAAGGGAAAGTTAGCGCCACATTTTGTAGGACCATACACGGTTTTGGGGCGTATGGGAGAAGTAGGCTACAAGTTGGAATTACCCGAAGGATTGTCAGGAGTTCACGACGTGTTCCACGTTTCCGAGTTGAAGAAGTGCCACGCAGAGATGGCTAATATACCCCTGAGAGATACAGTGCCGCTGGAAGCGATTCAGCTGGACAGTGATTTGACCTATGAGGACAAACCAGTCAAGATTCTTGAGTATGCCAGCCGAGTCACCCGCAGCAAGGTTATCAAGTTTTGCAAAGTTCAGTGGAGCCACCACACCGAGGATGAAGCCACCTGGGAGCGAGAATAAGAACTGCTGAAGGACCACCCTCACCTATTTTCTAGCCAACCCGAATCTCAAGGGCGATATTCATCTTAAGGGGGGTAGGTTTGTAACATCCCAAATTTTCAATTTGGAATATTATACATTAGATCATCATTGCATATCATATTTTATTGCATTTTGGTTGATCCTAGAAATTTCACGCAACTCAAGGACCCTCGGAGAGAGTTGGGGATTTCGTTATTTTCATATTTGAGTTTTCTCAAATTTTGAAAATAGGATCGTTTGATTTTATTTATTTTATCTTCAATTATTTCTATCACAAAAATATGATAGAGGGAATAAAATGACTTTCCCAAAATAAAGAAAATACTGAGGATTTAATAATAAAATCAAATAAGATTTTATTTTGGTTTTATTTGCTATTTTATTTGAATTTAGGAAAAATGCGCGTTTTTCAAAACTGCATTGGGCCCAAATAAATGTACATCATGTGCGGCTTGATTTTAGAAGCCGGGGAAAATTTATTTCGGGATTTTTGGAGTCCTTTTAGTATTTCTTTTGTTTGTTTTTCTGCGCGAAATATTTTTTTTAAACGAACCGACTACGGGCCGGGATCGGCCTGGACTCCTCTGGCTTGGGGCCTTTATATAGCGCCACCCCGGGCCGTCTCAGCCCACCCGAGCACCGCACCCAAACCCTAGATGCGCCCAGCCCCAGCCGCCGCCACCGCCGGACCCGCCCGCCGAGGTTGACCCCGCCGCCAGTTTTTTAGAAAACCGTTGGTTTTCGCCGGTTTTCGTTCAGTTTTTTTAGTTTCCGTTTTTTATTAGATCGGTTTTTTCTGTTTAGGTTAATTAGCGAGCGTTCGCTCGTTTGTTCGTTTTAATGAAGGCGTTCATCGTTTAGATCCAGATAACGAACGTTCGTTCGTTAATCTGTTCGTCATTTTTCTTTTTCTCGGAGTTTCCGCGATTATTTCAGATCGCGATTTCTGATCCGATTTTCGTTCTAGTATAACTTTTCTCTCGTTTATCAGAATCAGGCGATTCAAGAGCCTGGAGTTTCGTCTCGAAACCCTCTTTCTGTTTAACCAACTCAAACAAGTTTTTGCCTCTGTAAAATTTTACCTAGAACCAGAATAGTAAACGAAGCTTGTTTCTTTTGCCGTTTGACTTTCGTTGCTTCGTTCGATTTGATTTTTTTGCCAACCGGAGTTCTTAAGTTGAACTTTCTGGTTAGATCTCTTATTTGAGTTTTACCTGTGCATTAGATGAGTACTTATTGTATGCTTGTTTGTTTGCGATAGAGTACCCGGAGTGCGCCGCTTGCTACTTCGAATCACTAGGTTTTGCGGATCATTGCAAGGCAAGTAACACTTTGATCATACCTCCTACTACCCAGTGTTTATTGCATTAGATCAATCCTCAAACATTGCATGATTAGGATCAAATTAAATTGTGGGTTTTGGGAAGTGGATGAGGTAGTACCTATTACCTGTTTCTTTATCAAACCCTGGGAGTTACTTCTACGTTTGCTTATATTGCAATGCTATGCTCGTAGACGTGGATTGGGTGAGTGTATCCATGATAGATGTGAGGTTGTTAATTAATGGTTTATCTAAGGTGGCAACTTAAACACACATCTCGGTGGATTGAGGCACCTGGGTATTCCAGCGATTGCCTGTTTTCTTTTGGACCGCCACCCAGGCTCAAAGGGATCATGAGATTATTAATACTAGAAACTTCTGTGTGCAGCCACAAGCTACTATGGGCTCTAGCATAGTTGATTAAGTCGTGCGAACTCTTATAGTGGTAGACTAGCAGATGTAGGGGAAAGTAGGTGTAACGGTCTACCCGACCGTAAGGTGCTAGCGCTTCTGAAGGACTATGTCTCGGTCATCCGTTTCTCAAACACCATGTAGTGCGAGAACCCCAACGGAGGAGATCGAGCCTTGTGGGGAAAAGTGCACAAACCTCTGCAGAGTGTATAAACTAATCATGGTTAGCCGTGTCCCCGGTTATGGACAACTTGAGTATCTAGTACTTGGATTATCATGTGAATCTCATCATGTTACTTTAATTAATATTGTTGGGTTTTAAAATTTGATGCTTAATTGGGATTGAAAGCGTGTCTACACTCTCAATGTTTAACAACTACCATGATAGTTAAATTAAAGTTATTCCTTTGCAGTAGGGAAAATTTAGCTTTACGCAAAATTGTAACCATAGAGCTTTCCACCAGCCAAATATGCATGTAGTATAGTTTATTCTTCCATTATTCTATATGTGTTACTTTGCCAACATATTCCATGTGCTGGCCCGTTTCAGGCTGCAACGTTCATGTTGCAGACTTCTCAGACGACGAGTAAGGTGCCTTTAGGTCGTGGTTCAATACTCAGTGATGCCGTTGGAGTTGATGGACTCACCTATCTTCCAAGCCTTCCGCTGTTACCGTTATTAGATGGCCTTAAGCCATATTTATCGTAATAAGTTCTCTTTTGAGACACTCATTGTAATAAGTGTGTGATTGCTACTCTGTTATAAATCCTTCAAGTACTGTGCGGTGTCTGCATTACTGATCTAGGGATGACACTAGAGCATAGAGATTGGACCGTTTGAGGTCTGGTCGCTACATCATCACTTTTGCGAAATAGATCACTAGAAAACGCTTTTTGTAAAAATTCTCTTTTAGCCCTATGCATAGCGGTTCTTTTCTTACTTTCATCCATAGAAACATAAATAGCTTTAATTGATTCATCAACCTTAGGCACAAAAAATTTCATCTTGAGATTTTCCACATCATGAGCAATTTGATCAACACTTCTAGACAAATCATCAATCTTACTCAACTTTTCTTCTATGGAGGTGTTAAAAACTTTTTGTGTATTGATAAATTCTTTAATATTATTTTCAAGAACAAAGGTATTCCTATTATTATTATAAGATTTTTTTTCCATAGGAATAACCATAATTATTAGAGGAATTACTTGGAAAAGGCCTAGGATTAAAACTACCTCTATAAGCATTGTTGTTGAAATTATTTTGAGAGATAAAATTCACATATATGGCATCACTATTTTGCTCAATAAAAGTAGACAAAGGCACATCATTAAGATCAATAGGAGCACTTCTACTAGCAACCAATTTCACAAAAGCATCAACCTTTTCACTCAAAGAAGAAATTTCTTCAACCGAATTAACTTTTTTTCTAGTAGGAGCTCTTTCGGTATGCCATTGCGAATAACTTGCCAAAATATTATAAGGCAATTTGGTGGCATCTCCCAAAGTAATTTCCATAAAAGTACCACTGGCAGCGAAATCCAAAAGATTACGAGAAACAAAATTCAACCCCGCATATTTTTTTCCATGATCATCCAAATATTTAACCCATGAGTTGGGCAATTCCTTAGCATCATTTTCATCCTCTCCCAAGATTGTGCAACATGCACATGTTCAGGTTGCTTGAAATTCATTATCTGGGTTCTAAGGAAAATAATTTTTGTGGGAGGAATATACTTAGTGATAAAAGCATCTTTGCACTTATTCCAAGAATCAATACTATTGCAAGGCAAAGAAGAGAACCAATTTTTTGCAGAATCACGCAAAGAAAATAGAAATAATTACATCTTGACCACATAATTTTCCACATCTTTTTCTTTTGCATACCACATAATTAAGATGGGACACGACATCCTCATTGGGAGTACCGAAAAATTGGTCTTTCATACAAGATTCGATAAAGCAGTATTAATATCACAAGACTCCGCACTAGCGGCGGGAGGAGCAATCAGAGTGCTAATAAAATCATTGTTGTTGGTATTTGAGAAATCACATAACTTGGTGTTCTCTTGAGTCATGATGACCACACAACAAGATTGCACTCAAAAACAGATCCGGCAAGAAAACGGCGAACGAAAAGAGAGGCGAAAAAGATGGCAAATTTTTGTGAAGTGGGGTAAACGAAAATGAGAGGAAAATGGCAGATAATGTAAATTGGGAGGAGATGAGATTTGTGATTAGGAACCTCGTATATGTTGAAGATCCTCCCCGACAACAGCGCCAGAAATTCATTTTGATGTCGCTTGAAGCTATGTCAGTTTTTCCCCAAAGAGGAAGGGATGATGCAGCACAACGGTGGTAGATATTTCCCTCAGATATGAAACCAAGGTTATTGAACTAGTAGGAGAACCAAGCAACAGAACGTAAACAGCCACTGCAGACAGATAACAAATCCTCGCAATCCGACATGTTAAAGGGGTTGTCAATCCCTTTCGGGGTACGACACCTCAAGATAGGAAATGGGCGTGAGATAAATTTGGAGTAGATTGGTAGATCGAACGCCAAATAAAATAAATAAAGAAAAATTGCATCAAGGTATTTTGGGGATTTTGGATTAATAGATGTAAAAATAAATGCAAGAGAAAAGTAGATCGCAAAGGCAAATATATGAGAAAGAAAGACCCGGGGGCGTAGGTTTCACTAGTGGCTTCTCTCGAGAAAAATAGCAAATGGTGGGTAAACAAATTACTGTTCGGCAATTGATAGAACGTCAAATAATTATGACGATATCCAGGCAATTATCATTATATAGGCATCACGTCCAAGATTAGTAGACCGACTCCTTCCTGCATCTACTACTATTACTCCACACATCGACCGCTATCCAGCATGCATCTAGTGTATTAAGTTCATGGAGAAATGGAGTAATGCAATAATAACGATGACATGATGTAGATAAGATCTATCTATGTACAGATAGACCCCATCGTTTTATCCTTAGTAGCAACGATACATACATGTCGTTTCCCTTTCTGTCACTGGATCAAGCCCCATAAGATCGAACCCACTACAAAGCACCTCTTACCATTGTAAGATAACACTAGTGCAGAACCAGGCAATAGCACCGGTTCGTAAGGCCCTTTAGTGCCGGTTCGGTAACCGGCACTAAAGTGTGGGCACTAAAGCCCCCCCCCCCTTAGTATCGGTTCAGCACGAACCGGTGCTAAAGGGCAAGCATGTGGCATGAGCCAGCTCCAGGGGCAGGGAGCCCTTTAGTACTGATTGGTGACACCAACCGGTATTAAAAGGTTGGGTGGGTTTTGGTTTATGATTTATTTTTCATTTAATTTTGTGTTTTCCATTTAATTCTTTTTCGTTTGCTGGTATTTTACGATACTACATATTGTACACGTTATGCATATATATAAATAGAATTTCTAGTAGAACCGATCATATATATATATATATCATCGAATGTCTCACAACCACCATTAATTCACACATATATACACACATGTATATATATATACAATTAGCTAGCTATATACAATTTCTCCTAACTGGTGCCTTCGGAGCCAATGGCATTAGCCTAATTGGTGCCTTCGGAGCACGATGACAATTGGATGTGGTTCATGTGGGCGGTAGCGGGTAATAGTATTCTTCTTTGGGATCTATGATCTAGTCGAGCAAAAATCCTGCTATTTCCTCTTGAATTACTTCTATGCGCTCCTCTGCTAGGAGCTGCTCCCGCACCTCCCTGAACTGTTAAGAAGGAGATCAATATGCATGTGTATTAGTTGTGTGACTAGATATCGATAATGGTATAAAAATTGTGAATAGTGTTCTGACAAACGTACCCAATCCTGTCTTTGAGATCTGCTCCTTTCGGACGCCCTCATGCGAATGTTCTCGCAAACGTAGTATGCACACAGATTATTCCCCGGCGCCTGCTTCAGTGTAACGCCCCGAGACCGATGTGCCAGGTGTCTTCCAGTTATTCATTGTTGTTGCCTCGTCATTGCTTGCGTGTCATGCATTGCATATCATGTCATCATGTACATTTCATTTGCATACGTGTTCGTCTCATGCATCCGAGCATTTTCCCCGTTGTCCGTTTTGCATTCCGGCGCTCCGTTCTCCTCCGGTGGTCATTTCTACCTTTCTTTCGTGTGTGGGGATTAAACATTTTCGGATTGGACCGAGTCTTGCCAAGCGGCCTTGGTTTACTACCGGTAGACCGCCTGTCAAGTTTCATACCATTTGGACTTCGTTTGATACTCCAACGGTTAACCGAGGGACCGAAAAGGCCTCGTGTGTGTTGCAGTCCAACACCCTTCCAATTTGGGCCAAAACCCACCAAAACCTGCTCCATCATCTCGCTCGTTCGATCACGATCGCGTGGCCGAAAACCGCACCTCATTTGGACTCTTCTAGCTCCCTCTACCTATATATATGTGCTCCCCTCCCGAAATTTGTGGATGAACCCTAAAAACTCCTCCCCTCGCGCCGCCGTACGCGTCCTCACCACGCCCGGACATGTCCGCTCGGTCGCCACCTCACTCCGGCCAAGCCGACTGCGCCACGTCACCCAACCGCCGCCGCCAGCCTATCCCGAGCCGCCACCTCACCTCCTCTGCGCCCACTTCGCCGCCATCCTCCTGAGGCCCAGATCCGGCCCGCCCCGGGGCCGAACCGGGCCACACCGGGCCCTCTCTTCGCCGCCGTTTGCCCCAGGCCGACCGGAGCCGCGCCGCCACCCTGGACCTCGCCGCACCAACCGCCTCGTCATCCACTTCCATCCACGACTGCCGGACCTGCCCCGCCGCCTTTCGCCGTCCACCGGAGCGCGCCGCCTCCTCCGGTGACGCCCGCGCCGCCCAGCTCCTCTTCACGTCGCGCCGTGGTCGCCGGCGCGCCGGCCATCGCCGTTGCTTGCCGCACCGGTCACCGGATCCGTCGCCCCCATCGACTCCGGCGAGATCCGTAAAGCGGGATCAGATCCACCCGCTCGCTCAACCAAACGGCGTCCTTCGTCCCGGATCCGTGCCATCCCGCTTCTCCTCATCCCACGTTGACTTTTCGCGAAGGTATAATTTCTACTAAGTCCCCGAAATTCCCAGATTCATATGCTCATGTTCATCGCATCGTAACTCCGCATCCGTAGCTATGTTTTGGGCATATAGCACATCAAAATGTTCGCCTCAGAGAGTACATCATTTCATTCCATTGCATCATTTTCATTTGAGTTCATCTTGATACCCGAAATGCTGTTAGAAGAGTGCTACTTGAGATAATTGTCAGATCTGCTGCTCCATTTAGATATTTGTCATTTTTGCCATGATTATTGTGTGCATGATATGCCCATGAGCCCTATATATGTTTTGTTAAGGGTTTTGCCATCTTTCCAGAGGTGCAACCCATGAGGCACTTGGTAATGCTGATTTCAGGGACTTTGCATTTCCACTAAGTCCTTGATCTGTTTATCTCATATTGCCATATGTTCATGTTGTTTCCTAGTGATCCGTGCCTCTTTTGAGGATTATCAGTAAGGATGTTTTGTTAATCTTGTCGTGCTCTATCCATCCATGTCTTTGTTTGTAATTATGGATCACCCTAGATTGAGTCAATCGAGCTCTACTTTTGCTACTTCGTGAATCTGGGCAGATTGTCTACTTGTTAGCAATTTTGCCGGGGATGTTGTAGTTGATCCGTGCATGCTATGTTATTGTTCTTGCCATGTCTAGCTTGCATTTTGTGTATTCTTGATGGATGTATGCTTAGCTTATCATGACATGCTCCGTAGTGAGTGCATCGAGCTCGTAAACATGCCTACTTGATATCTGTTTTCAGCATGTGCCAGTTTTCACTAAGTCTGAAAACTGATTATGCTTTTGCTATGTTCACATGCTTGCAAATGTGTTTTCTGATCCCTTTTGGCTCAAGGTCACTAAGGGACTTTTGTTAATCTCTTTGAGTAGCTCCATTCCATGCTTTACTTTGCCATGTTCAGGCCCTGTAGCATATAGTTTTCATGCTCCAATGTGTGCTACCTGATCTGAAATTCCAGGCTTGTGTTAATTTCACTAAGTCCGAAATCTGTTTATCATATGCATTTTTGCCATGCTTGTTTGAACCTGTTAATGGATGGTTTGGCCGTAGCTCAGTGCTAGTCTTTTGTTAAGCTTCTTGAATGCATCCCTGCCATGTATTTTGTTGCCATGTTTGGGTGTTGTAGCATGTTCATCTTGTTGCATTTAGATGGCTACTTGCTCTATATCGCAGACCGTGGTCATATTTGAATTGCTCGCCACTTCCAAACCGTGACTCCGATTCCGGTGATCTTTATATCGTTTTCAAGCGACTTCATCTCATCTTTCCAGTGGCACACTTGGATTCCCAAGTTGAGGCCAGGTTCATTCATTCCTTGACAAATCATGCATATGCATCTCATACCGCATCCCGCATATCATACCATGTTCATGTGTTGGTTGTTTACTATGTTGTGTGCTTCTTTCCGGTGTTTGCTTCTTCGGGTTGGTTCTGGTAATGTCGCGTTGTGAGGATCCATTCGTCTATGTTCCATTTGTCTTCTTCATGGACTCGTTCTTCTTCCTTGCGGGATTTCAGGCAAGATGATCATACCCTCGAAATCACTACTATCTTTGCTTTGCTAGATGCTCGCTCTTTTGCTATGCCTATGCTACGATACCTACCACTTGCTTATCACGCCACCCATATTGTTGAACCAAGCCTCTAACCCACCTTGTTCCAGCAAACCGTTGTTTGGCTATGTTACCACTTTGCTCAGCCCCTCTTATAGCGTTGTTAGTTGCAGGTGAAAAGTTTGTTCCTTGTTGGAACATGGAGATACCGTTCCTTGTTGGAACATGTTTACTTGTTGGGATATCACTATATATCTTATTTAATTAATGCATCTATATACTTGGTAAAGGGTGGAAGGCTCGGCCTTATGCCTAGTGTTTTGTTCCACTCTTGCCGCCCTATTTTCCATCATATCGGTGTTATGTTCCCGGATTTTGTGTTCCTTACTCGGTTGGGTAATAATGCGAACCCCTTGACAGTTCGCCTTAAGTAAAGCTCTTCCAGCAATGCCCAACATTGGTTTTACCATTTGCCACCCAGCCATTTCTTTTCCCTTGGGAGTCGCGCTCCTGAGGGTCATCATTATTTTACCCTCCCCCCGGGCCAGTGCTCCTCTGAGTGTTGGTCCAACCTGTCAGCTGCCGGTGACCACCAAGGGCAACTCTGGGCTGGCCTACCCGTACCTAGGACAATATGAGTGTGCCCTGAGAAAGAGATATGTGCAGCTCCTATCGGAATTTGTCGGGACATTCGGGCGGTGTTGCTGGTTTAGTTTTACCCTGTCGAAATGTCTTGTCACTAGTAGAAAAAGGGCCTATAGTCCCGGTTCGTAAGGGCCTTTAGTCCCGGTTCCGGAACCGGGACTAAAGTGTCGGTACTAATACCTCCCCCCTTTAGTCCCGGTTCAATCCAGAACCAGGACTAAAGGCCCTCCACGTGGGCAGTGTGCAGAGCCCAGTCAGGAGACCCTTTGGTCCCAGTTGGTGGAACCAACCGGGACCAATAGGCATCCACGCGTCAGCACTTCTGTGGCTGGGGTTTTTGTTTTTTTTTTGAAAGGGGGGGGGTTGGGGGTTTTGGGGGGTTAATTTAGGTGTTTCATATATTGTGTTAGCTAGTTATAATTAATAGAGAGAAGTGTCCTCTGTTATGTCCGTGCTCGTCGTTCTCTCTGTCTGGAAAGAATGTCCCTTCATGCGCTGCTTCGATATACTACTTAAGCTTACTGACTGGTATGTCCATTTGATCGTTCGTCCAAATGCACTTCCCTGTTACAGGGTCCAGTGTTCCGCCAGCCCCGAAGAACCAAGTCCGGCAACGGTCTGGCCAGTTAATTGTCTCTGGTTCGATCCCTTTATGAACCAGATCATTCTCAGTCTTGGATGACTTAGGCCGGGCTACGAGGTAGCCACCTGACCCCGTGCGATGGTGAAGCTTCTTCTTCGCAGCATTTTGCTTGTTTGTCGCCGACATCTTCTTACTCTTTTCTGATGTCTTGTGGGCCACAAATGCGGGTCAGTGATCTCTGATCTTCTCATATCTGCCCTTGAATTCTGGTGTCTCATTATTTTCGACAAACTTATTCATCTCTTTCTTCCACCTCCTGAATAGTTCTGCCATCCTCTTCAGAGCAAAAGACTTGATTAATTTCTCTTTAACTGGGTTCTCTGGATTATCCTCAGGCGGTAGGGTGAAATTTGACTTCAGCTCAGTCCAAAGATCATTTTTCTGCATATCATTGACATAAGACACCTCAGGGTCTTCTGTAGCCGGCTTAAACCGTTGCTGGATGCTTATTGGGATCTTGTCCCTAACCAGAACCCCGCACTGAGAAACAAATGCACTCTTTGTCCGGAGGGGTTCAATAGGTTGGCCGTCAGGCGCGATTGCTATGATCTCAAACTTTTCATCTGAGCTCAATTTTTTCTTCGGGCCTCGTCTCTTTACCGAAGTTGTGCTCGATTCGGAAAGCTAGAGAAAAGAACAAAGACTTAATTAATATGTGTACATACCAAAACAATGAATGCATCAACCAGCTAGTCAGCATAGGCTTAACTAATATATATACCTGGCCGGACTCGGTTCGGTCACCGGAGCCGTCATCACGGTCTCCTTCTTCCACCGGCATTGGGTCACCGGAGCCGTCCTCATGTTCTTCTTCTTGCACCGGCATTACGTCACCGTAGCCAGCTTGTTCACCCTCTCCTTCCAGACCATCGGTTTCGTTGAGAAACAACGAGATGGCATCACTTCCTTCTGCGATTATGTCCCTCAACAACGCTTCTTTTGTTGCTTCGTCTTGGGCAGTGTCCATAGTTTCTACAAATATTTACAACATGGCAATTATTATTCAAACATGACAGATGGATATATTAGTGCCAAACATAGAACTAGCTACCTAATCATAGTAAGCTATCGGGAGGGGGTATATATCGACAACGACGACACTACATCTATGTCCCTCGACGACCCTCGTTCCCGATAAAAAGAGGAAGAAGAAGAAAAATAAGAGGAGAAGAAAGAATAGAGGAGAAGATCTCCTCTATTCTTTCTTCTCCTCTTTTTTTATTCTTCCTCTTCTTTTTTTATCCTCATCTTCCTCTCATGTTCGATAGGATCGCCGAGGGGACGGGAGGTTGCCTAGTGTCAAGGGATTCAACAAAACCATGTCTTCATCATTAGGCGAAAGTAACATGTGCATGATGGTACAAAGCTCTTCAAAGTTGTTCTGGAACGGAGTCCCAGATAGGATAATTCGCTTTTTGGTACAAAGTTCAACAAGAGCCTTCCGAATATCGCTATTTGGAAGGCCTTTGCTGAATTCGTACCAAAAGGCGGATTTATTCTATCCGGGACTCCATTCCAGAACAACTTTGCAGAACTTCGTACCAACATGCCCTGGTTACTTCCGGCTAATGATGAAGGCATGGATTTCTTCAATACTTTGACACTAGGAAACCTCTCTCTACTTCCGGCTAATAAGAATAAGAATAAGAAGAAGAAGAAGAAGAAGAAGAAGAAGAAGAAGAAGAAGAAAAGAAGAAAAAAAAGAGGAGAAGAAGAAAGGAATAGAGGATAAAAGAGAAAATAGAATATATTCTATTTTCTCTTCTTCTCCACTATTCCTTTCTTCTTCTCCTCTTCTTTTTCTTATTTTTTCTTCTTCTTATTTATTTCTCCTCTTCTTTTCGGTAGAGGAAACCCTAAATAGCTAGCAAGTATCGTGGGTGTGAGATACATGTGGCCTTCGGTGTCGGACACTACATCCACGTCCCACAAGTGACGTGGGCGTCGAAGCCCGCGCCACTTGTGGGATGTGGGTGTAGTGTCCGACACCGACGGTACATGTATCTCACACCAACGATACTTTCTATTTAGGGTTTCTCCTCTACCGCTCCTCGACCTCTCGACGACCCTCGTTCCCGATAAAATAAAGAGGAAGAAGAAGAAGAAAAAAGAAGAGAAGAAAGAATAGAGGAGAAGACTTCCTCTTCTTCCTCTCCTCTTCTTCTCCCTCTTCTTCCCCTTCTTCCTCGCCTCTCTCATGAATGTCCGGCATTCTCGACCCCCCCCCCACGTGTCGAAGAAAAAAAAGAAGAAAAAAAAGAGGAGAAGAAGAAAGGAATAGAGGAGAAGAAGAGAAAAATAGAATATATATTCTATTTTTCTCTTCTTCTCCTCTATTCCTTTCTTCTTCTCCTCTTCTTTTTCTTCTTTTTTCTTCTTCTTATTTATTTCTCCTCTTCTTCCTCTCCCCTCTTCTTCTCCTTTCTTCCTCTTCTTATTTCCTTTTTCCTCTCATTATTTTTCTTCTTCTTCCTTCTTAAAAATACAAGAAGTAGTATTGCCTAATTCATTGTTCATATGAATATACAAACATTTGCATATTTAA
>NC_041384.1:714844103-714844882 GCF_002162155.2 Triticum dicoccoides
GGGGCGCGGGGCGACGGCGAGCACGGGCAGCCTGACGGCGTCGTCGGGGCGAGCTCGGGCAGCCTGGCGGCGTCGTCGGGGCGGGGAACTGGCGATGAAATCTGAAAAAATGCTAAGTCTTTGCTTATATAGAAAAGGCTTTGGTCCCGGTTCGTGGCACAAACCGGGACCAATGCCCCTTTAGTCCTGGTTGGTGCCACGAACCGGGACCAAAGGCCAATTTTCAGCAGCCCAAAGGGCGGGAAGCGGCGGCCTTTGGTCTCGGTTGGTGCCACCAACCGGGACCAATGGCCTTTGCTACCCCGAGCCCAAAAGTTTAGTCCTGCATCGCTAGCTGAAGGGCGCCGGCACTGGTTTATAAGCGCTGGTGTGCCTACCCATTCGAGCTCCTCACTAATGCAGGCTTTCGGGCCTAAACTTGCTACTGCGTCTGGCCTATTGGGCCTTCTGCGGGCCTGAATCCTGGCCCATGTAGGGTTTCTAGTCGTATTCAGGACGTGGAGGCCCAGTAGGAGGCATTTTTTTTGGTTTTTTCTTTTTTATTTCTATATTTTTTGGTTTTTTATTTTTTTATTTCTACTTACAACTAAATACTTACAGTTTTTTAGTGATTTCTTTTTGCTTTTAGGTCACAAAAATTATAAACTTTCTATTAGTGCCATTAGTTTAAATTTTAAATAGTTTAAATTTGAATTTTTAAAAATTTGTGTGAATCACTAGTTTATGAATAACTTTACTATAAAAATAGAATTTTTTCTATTTTTTTTTTTTATTTCTAC
>NC_041384.1:714845040-714854305 GCF_002162155.2 Triticum dicoccoides
CTTTTTGCTTTTAGGTCACAAAAATTATAAACTTTCTGTTAGTGCCATTAGTTTTAAATTTTAAATAGTTTAAATTTGAATTTTTAAAAATTTGTGTAAATCACTAGTTTATGAATAACTTTACTATAAAAATAGAATTTTTTTTTCTATTTATTTTTTATTTCTACTTACAACTAAATACTTACAGTTTTTAGTGTTTTCTTTTTGCTTTTAGGTCACAAAAATTATAAACTTTCTATTAGTGCCATTAGTTTTAAATTTTAAATAGTTTAAATTTGAATTTTTAAAAATTTGTGTGAATCACTAGTTTATGATCGGGCACATCGTCTGGTTCCTCTTGATCTTCAGCAGCTTCACCCGTGGCAGCATCATCGGGCACATCGTCTGGTTCCTCTTGATCTTCACCAGCTCCCCCCGCTGCAGCATCACCGTATTCAGGGGGCACATAGTTGTCATCATACTCTTCTTCTTCGCCGTCTTCCATCATAACCCCTATTTCTCCATGCCTCGTCCAAACATTATAGCGTGGCATGAAACCCTTGTAAAGCAGGTGGGAGTGAAGGATTTTCCGGTTAGAGTAAGACCTCGTGTTCCCACATTCAGTGCATGGACAACACATAAAACCATTCTGCTTGTTTGCCTCAGCCGCATCAAGAAACTCATGCACGCCCTTAATGTACTCGCGGGTGTGTCTGTCACCGTACATCCATTGCCGGTTCATCTGCGTGCATTATATATAATTAAGTGTCCAAATTAATATAAGTTCATCATCACATTAAAACCAAAGTGCATACATAGTTCTCATCTAACAACATATAGCTCTCCAGAGCATCTAATTAATTAAACCATACATTGAAACTATGTAAAACATTTCAATGCGAAAACAAATGCGATCATAATCGCAACCAAGGTAACAATTGATCCAACGGCATAATGATACCAAGCCTCAGTATGAATGGCATATTTTCTAATCTTTCTAATCTTCAAGCGCATTGCATCCATCTTGATCTTGTGATCATCGACGACATCCGCAACATGCAACTCCAATATCATCTTCTCCTCCTCAATTTATTTATTTTTTCCTTCAACAAATTGTTTTCTTCTTCAACAAAATGTAACCTCTCGACAATAGGGTCGGTTGGCATTTCCAATTCACATACATCCTAGATAAATAAAATCTATGTCACGTTGGTCGGCATAATTTTCATAAACAATAAATGAACCAATAGTTATAAAGATAATATACATACCAAATCCGAATCATAGACAGGACGAGGGACGACGGGGGCGGATACCAAAACCATCGCACTATATAAGATGCAATAATAAATGTAAGAAAATGATACAAGTATCTATCTAAACATACAAGTAAGAATATTTTTCCTTTCAGAAAGAAGATAAGAACAAGAGGCTCACCACGGTGGTGTCGGTGATCAGATCGGCGCAGGTGATCGATGGCGGTGAAGACGGGGACGGGGTGTGACGGACCGCTAAATCTAGACAAATCTTGAGGAAAATGGAGCTTGGAGGTCGAGCTTCGAGAGGAGAAAGCTTAAGTAGTGTGGCTTGGACATTCCATCGAACACCTCATGTGCATAGGAGGTGAGCTAGAGCACCACAAAGCCCTCTCCCCCTCGGCCAGAAAAAACAGAGCACTGTGCTCTGCTCTTGCGCGAGGGGGTATATATAGGCAACTCATTGGTCCCCGTTGGTGGCATGAACCGGGACTAAAGGGGAGCCTTTGGTCCCGGTTCAAGCCACCAACCGGGACCAATGGTGGTGGGCCAGGAGCGAGGCCCATTGGTCCCGGTTCATCCCACCAACCAGGACCAAAAGGTCCAGACGAACCGGGACCAATGGCCCACGTGGCCCGGCCGGCCCCCTGGGCTCACGAACCGGGACCAATGCCCACATTGGTCCCGGTTCTACACTGAACCGGGACTAATGGGCTGAGCCGGCCTGGACCATAGCCCTGTTTTCTACTAGTGTGTAGAACCGGGATACCGAGTCTGATCGGAATGTCTCGGGAGGAGGTCTATTCCTTCGTTGACCGTGAGAGCTTGTGATGGGCTAAGTTGGGACACCCCTGCAGGGATTTGAACTTTCGAAAGCCGTGCCCGCGGTTATGGGCAGATGGGAATTTGTTAATGTCCGGTTGTAGATAACCTGAATTTAACCTTAATTAAATGAATCAACAGCGTGTGTTACCGTGATGGTCTCTTTTCGGCGGAGTCCGGGAAGCGAACACGGTGTTGGAGTTATGTTTGACGTAGGTTGTTTAGGATCACTTATTGATCATACTTTTATCGACCATGCTTTGCCTTCTCTTCTCGCTCTCATTTGTGTATGTTAGCCACCATATATGCTAGTTACTTGTTGCAGCTCCACCTCATACCTTTACCTTACCCATAAGCTTAAACTAGCAAAAATGTCCGTGCGTTGCAACGGGAGAAACAAATCCTTACACTTCCCTACTGACCCATCTGCATTACCACTTCTTTCCCTTCGCCATCATTGTTCATGGTGGTCTTGTTGTGCGCATATTCATAACAAACATGATCAATCCCAAGGCGATGAGCTTGATCATCATACTCGAACATGATGTTTCAACAGCCCCTTCCCGTGCCGACTTGTAATTTTGTGAACTTGTAATGATGGTGAGTTATTTTCTCAACTGCACTTGGTGCATGCACCATCACCACACCCATGCTCCCTAGCACAATGCATGTGTTTTGCAACGGTGAAAACACTGGTTCATATGATCCACAATTGGTCTGGTCAAGGAACTGCCCCGGTACACAGTTAGCATCAAATTTAAGGATAATGTGGTCTAACATTAAATGTAAGTTTATGAATAAGTTCAGGTTCAGACATTTCATGAAGCATCTCAAAGAAATCTAGCAAGTGTGAATTAATTGTCTCAAAATAATTTTGTACCTGACTAAACATATGTTTACGATATCAAAACAAAATATGGAACATCATTTGAATCAATTTTAATTCAGAGTACAAATTTTAGAATAAATATTAGGTAAATCTTTTTAACTTTATAGTTGATCTCCAGTCAGTTGCATGACACATTTTGTACATGAATATGAATAAATATGGTGATGATATCAAAAAAATATATGGAACATCGTTTGGATCAAAAGTAAAATAGCAATTCAAAAAATAGAGAATCTTTTTAATTGACCTAAAATATTAGGTAAATCTTACGCATAGGTGACAACCTGAATCCAATGGACTTCCATCTTCCTTCAGACTTCACACCACCTACCCCAAATTCATCACCTTCATTCCTGCTCATGGATAATTATTTCCTTCCTTGCTCTTTTATTACGTGGCCTCACGCCTCTTTAAATCCAAATTCATCACATTCGTTCCTGCTCATGGATAATTATTTCCTTCCGTGCTTGGATTAAATCTCGTTGAATTAGCCAATGGTAGGGCACCACCCAACACTCCTCCTCATGCATTAATTCCTACCTGACTCATTTTGTGGCCTCCCTCCCTTAAATCTCGTTTAATTAGCCCACGAATCAAGGCCTTCCGTTCCTGACTAATTCCTTCCTGGAAGGTAATTATGTGTTTCCATACGCCTCATATTGCTCCTGAGCCAGCTTGTTACCTAGGCCACTTGCGGACATATTTAAACAGAAGTGATTCAATATATGTGGGCGAGGTGGGATTATTTACTTTTTTATGCTATCTCGCATATGTATAAATATATATATATTCCCTCTTTAATAAGACACATCAGTGGTTTGGCCCCGTGGCTAGAGATTGCAACCCCAAAGGTGTTGGTCGTGTGTTCAACTCTTGTGCGTGCCATTTTGCTATTAATTTTTTTCTTTTTCCAGCAGCTGCCTGTGGCCTGTGAAAAAAACCAGTTAACATGAGGTGGTACTAATTGTTAAGAAAACCAAGCGAAGATAAATAACCAAGCGAAGGGGTATTGCGTGGAAGGTTGTGAGTTCAAATCCTATCGCAAGCATGTATTTTTTACCTCCCTGCGTTGCACTGAAGATGGGCCAACGTACAGCCAGAAGGCCCAAGTGTTTTTTCCTCCCTGAGTTGCAAGTTGGGCCTTTTTCCTCCCTGCATTGCAAGCTGGGCCAACATACAGAGGACCAAGTTTTAATCATATCGGCAGGATCGTAATGTTTTCGACCTACAGGAATAGTACCACCTCAAATAAGTTTTAAAATTCAAAGTGAAAGCATAAAATAATGGGAAGAAGCGCATTGTGACAGTGAACCCACGGAGTCAATCCGTGCTTTATTATTAGGGAGAGATAGTCTTGATCGCGAGGGTGCGAGATTGCTGAGTCCCCGTGACTCACAGATACTTCCAAAACCAGTTTGCAGGTGTCGTTGAGTCCGTGCAGATGACGCAACCAAGCTCAGGAGGAGCTCGATGAAGATCTTGTCGTTTGTTTTGTTTCGTTCTAGTTGATCAGTAGTGGAGCCCAGTTGGGGTTGATCGGGGACCTTTGTCGCATTTGGGGTTCTTCTTTTATTTTGGTTCCATAGTCGGACCTTGATTGTATCTAGATGATGTAATGCTTTATTCATGTAATTGTGTGAAGTGGCGATTGTAAGCGAACTATGTATCTCTGTCCCTTATGTATTACATGGGTTGTGTGAAGATTACCTCACTTGCGACATTGCTTCAATGCGGTTATGCCTCTAAGTCGTGCTTTGACACGTGGGAGATATAGCCGCATCGAGGGTGTTACATTCAGGGCCTTTACGAGAATGGAATTTGATCAGATAATAATTAATCAAGCATGATAATTAAAGAGATGGCAGCTAGCTAGCTAGTACTACTTAATTACTTACCTTGGGTCGATACCATTTCAGCTTTTGTTTCCATTGGCCTGTAGTGACGCTGATGAACATTTCCCAAGCCCTGCCCACCGACAAAGAAAATGAATAAAGGGGTTATTAAATAGTTCATATCAGGAAATGACGAACTAAATAGGCTGAGATATAGTTAATAATGCTTGATATTACCTGTTGACTATCCCAAACAAGATGGTGTAGTCACTTTCTTTTTTAAGTAGTGAGTCCAGTATTTCAACTGTTCCTTCATTAACTTTAATTATTAACAAGATCCAGTGAAATCTGCATGCACACATGTTTGCATGTCTTAATTAAGCGAGCATATGTAAGCAAAAACATGTAGCTAGCTAGTAGGCAAAAACAGAATTTGTAGTACAAGACAGTGTGACTCACTCGAAGTTGTAAGGAAGTAGTATATCTTCATTGGTATTGAGGCGCTTGAAGAACTCTAGCATGCTTTCCTCTACACTTTTTTCATAATATGCATCTCATTTCCATGTGTATTCATTAATGGTATTTGGGTCAATGAACCCAATGCCATAGCGTCCACCTTTTTTCATTCCATACATCTTCATCCTGCATAATACCAGAGAAAAGAATATAGTGAGGATAATTACAGGTAATGATTGATCAAAATGATCACTACAGCTAGCTTGAGACTTAAATTACAGAAAGAAATCACTTATAGACAATAGCAACTGACACAGCTTTCTCATGGAAGTAATGATCCTTCTTGACATTCACCATGAGGGACTCTCGATTGGAAATCTTGGTAATGTCCATGTACCATTGATGCAATTCATACATTCTCGTTGGGAGCTTCTTGACCTCGTCTGGCTCGACCAAAGGTTGGCCCCGGACATATTTCCATTTTATTTCCTCCTCTCTAAGCAGAGACATGGGCTCGATATCGAGGAGTTGTATAACAGTGATCATGAGCCTTTCATCCTGCTCAATATGCTCCTCGGTTATTACCACATCGCCCAGCCCGGGAACATTAACGGTTTGCCCACAATAATATTGGGCGCGCGTACTCTCATGTGTTGTTGGCACAACAAGCGGGGGGGGGGGGGTTGATTGTGCCGCCTGTTCTCCCAGCTGGGGAACGGTTTTACCGCTCCTTTTGCTAGCTGATTTGCTCGAGCTCGAGCTCGCCTCTTTTTGTAGACGTGCTCGATTTAACTTCCTGAGGTGGTGCTCATAGTCTGTGTCAACAGGCTTGGGAGCTGGTGGTCTAGCCATACGAATGAAGTGGTCAATATTTTCCTCAGGCACTTTCTCCCTTGGCGGTGGTGGCGGTTTCGGTGCAAAATGGGCTTCCACCTCGGCCTTCGATATGGCTGCGTTTTCCTCCTCGGACTTGTCGTAAGGCCTCTGTGGAAGAGGCGCGAGGCTATTTGGACCATATTGAAATCGCTTGCCTCCGCCTGTACCTCCAGTACTACCTTGACTTGTACCACTACACACCATAGCTGCGGCGGCTCTCTTCCGTGATTGCTGAGGTGGTGGAGACGGCTGACATGGCTGAGTTGGAGGAGGAGGAGTGGCCTGAAGCTGTGCCGGACTTGGAGGAGGAGTGGCCTAACGCTTTGCCGGACTTGGAGGAGGAGGAGTGGCCTGAAGCTGTGCCGGACTTGGAGGAGGAGTGGCCTGACGCTTTGCCGGACTTGGAGGAGGAGGAGGAGTGGCCTAACGCGTTGGCGGACTTGGAGGAGCGGGAGTCTCCTGACTCAGTGGCGGACTTCGACGAGGAGTCGCATGACGCGGTGTCGGTGGCCTTCGAAAGATGATGCAATCCTTTCTCCATAGGATGATACGATGGTTGGCCTCTCCCAGTGTGTGCTCCTCGTCCCCTCCAGGAATGTCAGGCTCTAGCCCCGAATATTGGTCCACCACCTCATCAACCAAGACACGAGCATAGCCCGCTGGAATCGGGTTGCAATGGAAGGTTGCCTTAGGGGGATTCGTAAAAGCAACGGCGTCCGCCACCTTCATGGATATGTTCTTCATTTTGAAGTGTAGCTCGCAGTTAGTGTTCTCCATGATGTCATCCACTGGGTAGCTATCCAGCAATGCATCGCCCGGGGGGAACCCACGCTGCTTCTCGGCATGGATGGGACGGTGCTATCCAATGCTGGATCATCCTCTAGCTGATGAGACCCCCTTTGCTGGCTAAGTGAGTCAATCTGCTCCTACTACTGCTGGAATTTGACTGCCAAGTCCACGTGCGCTGATTCTAGGCCTTGAAGGCGTTCATAGTCCTACTTCCTCTGCTCCTCCTCCATCTTCCCTTCTTCTCCTCCACAATCTTCCTTCTCGCATGTTTTTTGTAGTCGGCGTTCCAGTCCGAAAACCCCTCATACCACGGGATAACGCCCTTGCCTCGTGTTCTTCCCGGGTGTTCAGGATTTCCCAGGGCCCGCTTAAGCACGTCGTTCTCTCTGTTGGGCTCGAACACCCCCGATCGAGCCTCTTCTATTGCAACAAGTATCTTATCTTCGGCTCCATTCAGACATGCCTTCCTCGAAACTAAGCCTGTCTTCGGGTCCAACTCCCCCCATGCGCATAGAACCAAGTCCTGCACCTGGGGGGCCAGCTGAATGTAACTGGAGTGACACCTGCATCCTCCATCTCTTTCTCAGACTTATCCCACTTAGGCATTGCCACCACGTAGCCACCTGGCCCCAGCTTATGGAACTTATCCTTTTTTGCGGCATTGGCCTTGTTAATTCTCGACCATTCCTTAGATAATTATGATTCCTTGAATTTCACGAAATTGTCACAATGAGCACTTTGCTTCTCTAGTGTTCCCTTGAATACTGGAGTCTTCTTTCCTTCCTTGACATACTGGTCCCATACACGATTCTTGTGGTTGTCGAATGCAACCGCCATCTTCCTAATAGCAGCGTCCTTGACTTTCTCCACATCTGCATCTGTGAAATGATCTGGTAAGGTGAAATGTTCCATGAGCGTTTCCCAAAGCAGAAGTTTTTGTCTGTCGTCGACAAAAGTAAGATCTGGACGTGGCTTTGCTGGCTCTCTCCATTCTTGAAGGGAGATCAGGAGTTGGTCCTTCACATGAAGAACCTGCCAGGTATTCTCGAACCTGCCCTCCAACGCAACCATGTAGCGACGGACGTGCTCGTCCTCCTCGCTGACATGGTGACGTACCACCTTCGCGGTGTCCGGAAGCCTCGGCACCGTCACTGACCCACGCGACCGCCACCAAACAAGGATCGGGTCAACGACGGGCTGACTCCTCACCAACCTATGCCCCGCGGAAGGTAGCACATCCCAAAACCATCCCGGCGGAGCCCAGTCCCGGACATGGCCCCTCTGATCAAGCCGACCTCCTCCGCCGAGTCGACGACGAGGATGCGGGATAGGCATCGTCGATGTCGATCTGGGAATAATTGCTTTAACTAAAAAAATAAAGTAGTTCTATTATTTTTCTTGCTAAAAATAAAATACTTCTATAGTAAAATAAACTAGTTTTATTAAATCAAGTAGTTCAACTACTAAGCACTTACCATAAATAGAATAAAGTAGTACTTACTAAAAATAAACTACTTCTATATATAGTAAAATAAAGTAGTTTTATTAAATCAACTAGTTCAACTACTAATTAATTAAGCACTTACTATAAATAAAGTAGTTTTATTAAATCAACTAGGTGAACAACTAATTAAGCATTTACTATATATAAACTAGTTTAACTAATTCAACTACTAATTAACCACCTCCGCGGTGTCCGGAAGAAGAAAAAAAGTGGAGAGGAAGAAAGGATTAATACAGGAGAAGATCGAAGAAAAAAAGAACAAAAAAAGAGGAGAAGAAGAAAGGAATAGAGGAGAAGAAGAAGAAAAAAATAGAATATATTCTATTTTTCTTCTTCTCCTCTATTCCTTTCTTCTTCTCCTCTTTTTTTCTCTTCTTCCTCTCCTCTTCTTCTCCTTCTTCTTCTCCTTCTTCCTCTCCTGCTTATTTTTCTTCTTCTTCTTCCTTCTTTCCTTCTTCATCTTTTCTTCCTTTTCCTTATTTTACTTTTTCCTCTACACTAACCTAAAATGCACTAACCTAAAATTGATATCTACTAACAATCTAAATAAAAAATTAATACATATATGAAAAAAACATATATAAACAACAAAATGCTATGAACATTATATTCATACATACATAGCCACGTCCATTCATCGTATAGCTACCACATACATATATACATTATATATATGAAAAAAATGCAATGAACAAAAAAAATACACATTATATAAGAAAAGCACTGAAAAATAGAGCCGTGGCGGCGGCGGCTCACATCGGGGGCGGCCGGTGAGGGTGACGGCGGGGGCGGCGAGGGTGACGGCGGGGGCGGCGAGGGCGTCGGCGACGGCCATGGTGGGTGGCGCGGGCTGGGGCAGGGG
>NC_041384.1:714854637-714892778 GCF_002162155.2 Triticum dicoccoides
GATGAAATCTAAAAAAAATGCTTAAGTGCTGGCTTATGTAGGAAAGGCTTTAGTCTTGGTTCGTGGCAACAACCGGGACCAAATCCCCCTTTAGTCCCGGTTGGTGCCACCAACTGGGACCAAAGGCCTCTTTTCAGCAGCCCAAAGGGCGGGAAGCAGAGGCCTTTGGTCCCGGTTGGTGGCACCAACCGGGACTGAAGGGGGGATTTGGTACCAGTTCTTGGCGCCAACCAGGACCAATGCCCCCCTTTAGTCCCGGTTGGTGCTACCAACCGGGACCAAAGGCCTGCGCCTGCCAAAGCCGTGGTGCGGTGGGATGTTTAGTCCCACCTCGCTAGCCGAGGAGCGGCAGGACCTGTTTATAAGCGCTGCCCAGCCATCTCCATTGAAATCCTCTGAATTGTAGGCCTCTGGGCCTAATCTCGCACTGCTATGCCTGTGGGCCTGCTGGGCCTTTTGCGGGCCTGAATCCTGGCCCATGGATGGGTTTCTAGTTGTATTTAGGCCGTGGTGGCCTAGTAGGTGGCATTTTTTTATTTTTTTTCCAGATTATTTCTTTTCTTTTTTGCTTTATTTATTTTATTTTGTTTCTACTTACAACAAAATACTTATTTATTTTATTTTATTTTGTTTCTAATTACTTATTTATTTTATTTTATGATAATTCTTTTTGCTATTAAAGTTTCTAACAGAAAAGTTCTTTATGAAAATTCTTTTTGCTTTTAATGATTTTGAACAGAAAAAACTTTGATAATTTTAGTTGCATCAATTTTATATAATTTTAGTTTCAATAATACTAGAGGTTGCTTATAATGTTTTGAGCAGAAAATATGTTCATAATTTTAGTTTCATAAATTTTATTTATGTTATTAAAGTTTATTTTATTTTATATTATTTTGTTTCTACTTATATATTTTATTAAAGTTTATTTTATTCTGTTTCTAATTACTTATTTATTTTATTTTATGAAATTTGTTATTTCATACGGAAACTAGATGCACTTCGTGTACAAAACGGAGAATCTGTTTCGAAAAACTGGATGCACTTAATGTACAAAACGGACAATCTATTTCGAAGTATCATGATTTCATACGGAAACTCGTCTGTTACAACAGGCATTTCAAATGAACTACGAAAAGGTTGAAAGTTGGCACGGTATCATCATAATAGTTGTGGAGAGAAAGTCTTCACTTTTTTCGCTTGTGTGCTTTGCTTATTGCGCCGTGACCATGAATAATCTTCATTTTTTATCAGGATGCTTGGGTCAGCCTTGACTTTGAAGGGAGGAATTTCATGAAACTTTTCATAATCTTCAAACATGTCTGTCTTGCCCTCCACTCCCACGATGTCCCTTTTTCCTGAAAGAACTATGTGGCGCTTTGGCTCATCATATGATGTATTCGCTTCCTTATCTTATCTTTTTCTCGGTTTGGTAGACATGTCCTTCACATAGATAACCTGTGCCACATCATTGGCTAGGACGAATGGTTCGTTAGTGTACCCAAGATTGTTCAGATCCACTTTTGTCATTCCGTACTGTGGGTCTACTTGTACCCCGCCTCCTGACAGATTGACCCATTTGCACTTAAACAAAGGGACCTTAAAATCATGTCCGTAGTCAAGTTCCCATATGTCCACTATGTAACCATAATATGTGTCCTTTCCCCTCTCGGTTGCTACATCAAAGCGGACACCGCTATTTTGGTTGGTGCTCTTTTGATCTTGGGTGATCGTGTAAAATGTATTCCCATTTATCTCGTATCCTTTGTAAGTCAGTACAGTAGAAGATGGTCCCCTGGACAACAAGTACAGCTCATCACAAACAGTGTTGTCACCTCTGAGACGTGTTTCCAACCAACTGCTAAAATTCATGATGTGTTCACATGTAATCCAGTCCTCACACTGCTCTGGATGTTTGGAGCGCAGACTGTTCTTGTGTTGATCGACATACGGGGTCACCAAGGTAGAGTTCTATAGAACTGTGTAGTGTGCTTGAGACCAAGAATGCTCGTCCCTGCATATTATTGAGTCTGCTCCTAGCGTCCCTTTTCCAGTCAGTCTCCCATCATACCGCGATTTGGAGAGACCTATCTTCTTAAGGCCAGGAATGAAGTCAATACAAAACCAAATGACATCCTTCGTTTGATGGCCAATGGAGATGCTTCCTTCTGGCCTAGCACGGTTAGGACATATTTCTTTAGGACTCCCATGAACCTCTCAAAGGGGAACATATTGTGTGGAAATATGGGGCCCAGAATGACAATCTCGTCGACTAGATGAACTAGGACGTGCGTCATGATATTGAAGAAGGATGGTGAGAACACCAGCTCGAAACTGACAAGACATTGCGCCACATCACTCCTTAGCCTTGGTATGATATCTGGATCGATCACCTTCTAAGAGATTGCATTGAGGAATGCACATAGCTTCACAATGGCTAATCAGACGTTTTCCGGTAGAAGCCCCCTCAATGCAACTGGAAGCAGTTGCATCATAATCACATGGCAGTCATGATACTTTAGGTTCTGGAACTTTTTCTCTAGAATATTTATTATTCCCTTTATATTCGACGAGAAGCCAGTCGGGACCTTCATACTGAGCAGGCATTCAAAAAAGATTTCCTTCCCTTCTTTGGTAAGAGCTTAGCTGGCAGGACCTTCATACTGCTTTCGAGGCATGCCGTATTTTTCGTGCAAACGTTGCAGGTCCTCCCGTGCCTCAGGTGTATCTTTTGTCTTCCCATACATGCCCAAGAAGCCTAACAGGTTCACGCAAAGGTTCTTCGTCACGTGCATCACGTTGATTGAAGAGCGTACCTCTAGCTCTTTCTAGTAGGGTAGGTCCCAAAATATAGATTTCTTCTTCCACATGGGTGCACGTCCCTCAGCGTCATTCGGAACAGCTAGTCCACCGGGACCCTTTCCAAATATTATGTGTAAATCAGAGACCATATCAAGTACGTGATCACCGGTACGCATGGCGGGCTTCTTCCAGTGATCTGCCTCACCTTTGAAATGCTTGCCTTTATTTCGACATTGATGGTTGGTCAGGAGAAATCGACAGTGGCCCAGGTACACATTCTTCCTGCATCTGTCCAGGTATATACTTTCGGTGTCAGATAAAAAGTGTGTGCATGCGTGGTATCCCTTGTTTTTCTGTCCTGAAAGGTTGCTGAGAGCGGGTCAATCGTTGATGGTTACAAACAGCAACGCATGCAGGTTAAATTCCACCTTTTTGTGCTCATCCCACGCACGTACACTGTTTCCATTCCACAGCTATAAAAGTTCTTCAACTAATGGCCTTAGGTACACATCAATGTCGTTGCCGAGTTGCTTAGGGCCTTGGATGAGAATTGGCATCATAATGAACTTCTGCTTCATGCACATCCAAGGAGGAAGGTTATACATACATAGAGTCATGTGCCAGGTGTTGTGATTGCTGCTCTGCTGCCCGAAAGGATTAATGCCATCCGCGCTTAAACCAAACCATACGTTCCTTGGGTCACCTGTAAACTGAGCCCAGTACTTTCTCTCGATTTTTCTCCACTGCGACCCGTCAGCGAGTGCTCTCAACTTCTCGTCTTTCTTACGGTCTTCACTGTGCCATCGCATCAACTTGGAATGCTCTTCGTTTCTGAACAGTCGTTTCAACCGTGGTATTATAGGAGCATAACACATCACCTTCGTAGGAACCCTCTTCCTGTGGGGCTCGCCCTCAACATCACCAGGGTCATCTCGTCTGATCTTACACCGCAATGCACCGCATACTAGGATCCTTGTACACACCACGGTAGAGGATGCAGTCATTAGGGCATGCATGTGTCTTCTCCACCTCCAATCCTAAAGGGCATACGACCTTCTTTGCTGCGTATGTACTGTTGGGCAATTCGTTATCCTTTGGAAGCTTCTTCTTCAATATTTTCAGTAGCTTCTCAAATCCTTTGTCAGGCACAGCATTCTCTGCCTTCCACTGCAGCAATTCCAATACGGTACCGAGCTTTGTGTTGCCATCTTCGCAATTGGGGTACAACCCTTTTTGTGATCCTCTAACATGCGATCGAACTTCAGCTTCTCCTTTTCACTTTTGCACTTTTCCCTTGCATCAACAATGACCCGACGGAGATCATCATCGGGCACATCGTTTGGTTCCTCTTGATCTTCAGCTTCCTCTTGATCTTCAGCTTCCCCCATTGCAGCATCACCATATTCAGGGGGCACATAGTTGTCACCATCCTCTTCTTCATCGCTGTCTTCCATCATAACCCCTATTTCTTCATGCTTCGTCCAAACATTATAGTGAGCATGAAACCCTTATAAAGCAGGTGGGTGTGATGGATTTTCTTGTCAGAGTAAGACCTCGTATTCCCACAATCAGGGCATGGACAACACATAAAACCATTCTGCTTGTTTGCCTTAGCCACTTCGAGAAATTTACGCACGCCCTTAATGTACTCGGAGGTGTGTCTGTCACCGTACATCCATTGCCGGTTCATCTGCGTGCATTATATATAATTATGTGTGTGAAAAGTAAGAAAATTAGACAAGTATCTATCTAAAGTAAGTTTTTTTCTTTCAGAAAGAAGATAAGAACAAGAGGCTCACCACGGTGGTGCCGGCGACGAGATCGGTGCCGGCGATCGACGGCGATGAAGACGAGGACGGGGCGTGACGGACCGCTAAACCTAGACAAATCTCAGAAAAAATGGAGCTCCGAGGTCGAGCGTCGAGAGGAGAAAGCTTAACTAGCGTGGCTCGGGCAATTTCATCGAACACCTCATGTGCATAGGAGGTGAGCTAGAGCACCCAATGCCTCCCCCCTCGCCGGCCAGCAAAAAACAGAGCACTGTGGAGTGCTCTGCTCACCGGCGATGGGGTATATATAGGCAACTCATTTGTCCCGGTTCGTGGCTCGAACCGGGACTAAAGCCTAGCCTTCTATCCCGGTTCGAGCCAAGAACCGGGACCTATGTTTGTGGGCTAGGAGCGAGGCCCATTGGTCCTGGTTCGTGCCAAGAACCGGGACAAATGGGCCCAGACGAACCGGGACCAATGCCCACAAGGCCCCGGCCGGCCCCCTGGGCTCACGAACCGGGATGAATGCATCCATTGGTCTCGGTTAGTGGAAGAACCGGGACTAATGGGCTGGCCAGGCCCGAACGAAAGCCCCTTTTTCTACTAGTGTTGGCCCAAACACTACTGGACCTTAAAAAGGCCACATCCCAAACATAGTTGGGATCTGTTTCAGCAATGCCAGTATATTAATTTTCGAAAATAAATAAAATGGACTGTTAGAGGGCCGAGTTCCAAAATTTAAAAGGACCACAGAAAGGCCGAGGCCTGAACAAGAATTGGACTGAAAAAAGGCTGAGGCCCGAAAAAGAATTGAACTGTAAAAGGGTGCAGCCTAGAAAATAAGTGGCTGAAATGTTGGGTTTGGCCCGTGAAGCCGACCAAAAAATCACAGGAAAAAAACAACAAATAGGCTGAATTGTTGGGCTCGGCCCATGTAAAACACCTAATTGGACCAGGCTGAATCTTATCAACGACCTTTTCAATTGGTCCCATTTTTGCCACGTCATGGATGCCACATCGGATCCGACGTGGCCTGGGCAGAGAGCTAGCAACCAAAGCAGAAGGTCATAGAATCAATGACCTTTTGTTTTGGTCGTGGAATTCCACGACCTTCTCACAGAGAAGGTCGTTATTTTCAGTTTACGACCGCCAGCTTTTGACCTTCTGTTTTTGGTCACAAAAGGTCGCAAATGAAAAACAATGACCTTCTAGTGACCAATAGTGATGGTCGCAAGTTGACATATTTCTTGTAGTGCCTGATTGAACTCGCCTCGGCCATCATCGACCCCTACTACGAAAAGATGAAGCAGGATGCCCAGAGAACAAGTCCCGTATCCTGGCACAGGGCCTGGATTTGGCAACGGGATGAACCTCACATTAGGTTCGTGGCCAAGAGCGTGTACACATGCTACGAGATGCACATGTAGATCGTTTACATGAGGAAGTGCCTTGTTACCCAAATAGATGAGCCTGGATCGAGGCACAAGCAGAGCAAGCATCACAAGAAGTAGATGATGATCAGATGATCGTTTATGCTAGTTAGTCATGCATGTAATATATAGTTTACTTTATTGGTGTGTGGAAATGTCATGTGTGTAGTAGCCACATGTGTAATTATGCATGTAATAGTTTACTTTGGTGTGTGTAAATGCCATGGTTGTAGTAGCCACCTATGTAAGTGGATGTTTAATTTGGTTATGCAACCATGTTCTTATATATGCAATCCCATCGCACAACACACATGTCTTGTTAGCAGCAACCGTCTGTGTTATTATCGGTCTTCGCACATATTTCTGACTACAGACCTGTTTGTCGCGTATCACACACATCTTGTTATATTGAACCATTTTTGTTCTCTTGTCTCAACACAAATAGTTCATCTGAGTAAACCGCATGACGTATATCGCACACACCTTGATCTGGTTGACCATTTCTTTTGTGTTGCCTAATCAAAAACAGTTCATCCGAGTGAATCGTATGTTGTATATCGCACACACCTCATCTGGCTACCCGTTTATTTTGTTCCTCCTCATCGCAAACAGTTCATTGAACTGAACCGTATTCCCTGCTTCGCACACGTAACTAAAATCGTAACCGTGTTTGATGCATCCTCCATCGCAAACGCTTTGCACCTTTTTTGATGGGTTTTTACATCGCCATTTGCGATTAATGCATCACACATAGTTTCGTGAAAGGGTCTCTGATCATAGTGTCGTGTTAGCAGCATCCTGAAGTAGTGTTGGCACAATCAGTACATGGACACAGGACGTAATCAGCACCACCAATTCTCCTCTTTGTACTTTCAGCCAAATTCATGAACTCTGTCATGCCACCGATAAAATATGCAGTTATCTGATTCTTCATCCATCGAGATCGTTCCATCGGCACCACATGAATGGTAATTAAAAACAAAACAACAACATTAATACACGGATTAACTGCTACCCAAAGATACGTGCATAAATCACAAGGTTTTATTTTCATAATTACTGAGGGTGCTCCATATTGTTATCCACACGTGCAATGACAAAAATTAACGGCCAGTCAATTTACACGCAGAGTACTAGTACAACACTACCCTTAGGAATTGAATACCTTAATTAAGCCACTCACGAAAAGAATACCTTAATTAATTAGCCGCACGATGACCTCCACCCAGCAGACAGAGAAGCGTGATGAGGTGGCACCCCGAGACAGCAGGGTCGAGGAGCAAAGCTCAGTGCGGCTATCGCCTGAAGTGGACCTCCACTATCCCGCCATCGACCGCGATGGATGTGCTCGAATCACGCCGCCGCCAACCTCGATGGTTGAGCTCCTCCTATCTCCCGCCACAGACCAAGGATTGACCTACTATGACGCCGCCACCACCCATCGACCGAGGATTGACCTCTTCTCTGGTAGCCGCTACCTAGGCCGCCGCCATCTCTATATGCAGAGCAAGTGTTTTATTTTTTGACGGATATCCGTAGAGCGGTTGTTTACACCGTGTCGCTATAACTCAGTTATGTGTACAGGGTAGTACATCATATATGGTTATGTAACGACAACCGTGTATCACCTACGTTGACTTCTCACATAGTTTGGTGCGGAAATCATGTGTGACGTTGTTATACCTAACACAAACGACATGTATAAACAGTGTGCCGTATACAACATATAGTGCCATAAGTACTTCCCGGCCATTAGCTTATCCCCAGAGTTTCCCCATTTCCCCCAAATCCCTACATAGCCTCCAAATTCCCTCGCGTGGTGCCGACATTGGGGGAATGCGGATGAGTGGTGCTTATGGTTTCGGTGCGGCTGCCCCTACTCATATCGCCGCCACGACGGCGGTCGCCGCTGAGCACTTGCCTAAGGTCATCAGAAGGCAGGTGTGTGCTACCTCTTAAGCACTGCGTTGGTTTTCCCTTGAAGAGGAAAGGGTGATGCAGCAAAGTAGCGTAAGTATTTCCCTCAGTTTTTGAGAACCAAGGTATCAATCTAGTAGGAGGCCACGCACGAGTCCCGCGCACCTACACAAACAAATAAAATCCTCGCAACCAAGGCAATAAAGGGGTTGTCAATCCCTTCACGGTCACTTACGAAAATGAGATCTGATAGATATGATAAGGTAATATTTTTGGTATTTTTATGATAAAGATGCATAGTAAATAAAGCAAAATAAAAATGGAAAAAGAAATAGCTTGTTGATGGGAGATCAATATGATGGAAAATAGACCCGAGGGCCATAGGTTTCACTAGTGGCTTCTCTCGAGAGCATAAGTAGTACGGTGGGTAAACAAATTACTGTTGAGCAATTGACAGAATTGAGCATAGTTATGAGAATATCTAGGTATGATCATGTATATAGGCATCACGTCCGAGACAAGTAGACCGACTCCTGCCTGCATCTACTACTATTACTCGACACATCGATCGCTATCCAGCATGCATCTAGAGTATTAAGTTCAAAGGAACAGAGTAATGCTTTAAGCAAGATGACATGATGTAGAGGGATAAACTCATGCAATATGATATAAACCCCATCTTGTTATCCTCGATGGCAACAATACAATACATACCTTGCTGCCCCTATTGTCACTGGGAAATTACACCGCAAGATTGAACCCAAAGCTAAGCACTTCTCCCATTGCAAGAAAGATCAATCTAGTAGGCCAAACCAAACTGATAATTCAAAGAGACTTGCAAACATAACCAATCATACATAAAAGAATTCAGAGAAGATTCAAATATTGTTCATAGATAAACTTGATCATAAACCCACAATTCATCGGTCTCAACAAACACACCGCAAAAGAAGATAACATCGAATTGGTCTTCACAAGAGAGGGGGAGAACATTGTATTGAGATCCAAAGAGAGAGAAGAAGCCATCTTTTTCTGCGAAGGTTTCATTCCGTTTGGACTCTGTTTGATATTCTTTTTCTGCGAAACTCTGAAATAGGCAAAAAAACGGCAATTCTGGGCTGGGCCTGCGGTTAATAGGTTAGTCCCAAAAATAATATAAAAGCGTATAATAAAGCCCAATAATGTCCAAAACAGAATATAATATAGCATGTAACAATAAAAAATTATAGATACGTTCAAGACGTATCAAGCATCCCCAAGCTTAATTCCTTCTCGTCCTCGAGTAGGTAAATGATAAAAATATAATTTTTGATGTGGAATGCTACTTGGCATAATTTCAATGTAATTCTCTTAATTGTGGTATAAATATTCAGATCTGAAAGATTCAAGACAAAAGTTTAATATTGACATAAAAATAATAATACTTCAAGCATACTAACTAAGCAATTATGTCTTCTCAAAATAACATGGCCAAAGAAAGTTATCCCTACAAAATCATATAGTATGGCTATGCTCTGTCTTCACCACACAAAGTATTTAAATCATGCACAACCCCGATGACAAGCCAAGAAATTGTTTCATACTTTTGGTGTTCTCAAAAAATTTCAATCTTCACGCAATACATGAGCGTGAGCCATGGACATAGCACTATATGTGGAATAGAATGGTGGTTGTGGAGAAGACAAAAAAGGAGAAGATAGTCTCAAATCAACTAGGCGTATCAACGGGCTATGGAGATGCCCATTAATAGATATCAATGTGAGTGAGTAGGGATTTCCATGCAACGGATGCACTAGAGCTATAAGTATATGAAAGCTCAACAAAAGGAACTAAGTGGGTGTGCATCCAACTCGCTTGCTCACGAAGACCTAGGGCATTTTGAGGAAGCCCATCATTGGAATATACAAGCCAAGTTCTATAATGAAAGATTCCCACTAGTATATGAAAGTGATATCATAAGAGACTCTCTATCATGAAGATCATGGTGCTACTTTGAAGCACAAGTGTGGTAAAGGATAGTAGCATTGTCCCTTCTCTCTTTTTCTCCCATTTTTTATTTAGTCTGGAGTCTCATCCCGACTTGTGGGGGAATCATAGTCTCCATCATCCTTTCCTCACTTGGGACAATGCTCTAAAAATGATGATCATCACACTTTTATTTACTTACAACTCAACAATTACAACTCGATACTTAGAACAAAATATGACTCTATGTGAGTGCCTCCGGCGGTATACCGGGATATGCAATGAATCAAGAGTGGTATGTATGAAAGAATTATGAATGGTGGCTTTGCCACAAATACAATGTCAACTACATGATCATGCAAAGCAATATGACAATGATGGAGCGTGTCATAGTAAACGGAACGGTGGAAAGTTGCATGGCAATATATCTCGGAATGGCTATGGAAATGCCATAATAGGTAGGTATGGTGGCTGTTTTGAGGAAGGTATATATACGGTGGGTGTATGATACCGGCGAAAAGTGTGCGGTATTAGAGAGGCCAGCAATGGTGGAAGGAAGAAAGTGCGTATAATCCATGGACTCAACATTAGTCATAAAGAAATCACATACTTATTGCAAGAATCTATTAGTTATCAAAACAAAGTATTACGTGCATGCTCCTAGGGGGATAGATTGGTAGGAAAAGACCATCGCTCATCCCCGACCGCCACTCGTAAGGAAGACAATCAATAAATAAATCATGCTCCGACTTCATCACATAACAGTTCACCATACGTGCATGCTGCGGGAATCACAAACTTCAACACAAGTATTTCTAAAATTCACAACTACTCAACTAGCATGACTCTCATATCACCATCTCCATATCTCAAAACAATTATCAAGTATCAAACTTCTCATAGTATTCAACACACTCATAAGATTTTTTTTTACTAATCTTGAATGCCTATCATAATTAAAGCAAATTACCATGCTGTTTTGTAGGACTCTCAAAATAATCTAAGTGAAGCATGAGAGAACAATTGTTTCTATAAAACAAATCCACCACCGTGCTCTAAAAGATATAAGTGAAGCACTAGAGCAAAAACTATATAACTCAAAAGATATAAGTGAAGCACATAGAGTATTCTAACAATTTTCAAATCATGTGAGTCTCTCTCAAAAGGTGTGTGCAGCAAGGATGATTGTGGTAAACTAAAAATCAAAGATTCAAATAATACAAGACGCTCCAAGCAAAACACATATCATGTGGTGAATAAAAATATAGCTCCAAGTAAAGTTACCGATGGAAGTAGACGAAAGAAGGGATGCCTTCCGGGGCATCCCCAAGCTTTGGCTTTTAGGTGTCCTTAGATTATCTTGGGGTGCCATGGGCATCCCAAATCTTAGGCTCTTGCCAATCCTTGTTCCATAATCCATTAAATCTTTTACCCAAAACTTGAAAACTTCACAACACAAAACTTAAAGTAGAAAATCTCGTGAGCTCCGTTAGCGAGAGAAACAAAACACCACTTCAAGGTACTGTAATGAACTCATTCTTTATTTATATTGGTGTTGAAACTACTGTATTCCAAATTTTCTATGGTTTATAAACTATTTTACTAGCCATAGATTCATCAAAATAAGCAAACAACACACGAAAAACAGAATCTGTCAAAAAAAGAACAGCCTGTAGTAATCTGTAGCTAACGCAAGTTATGGAACCCCAAAAATTCTAAAATAAATTTCTGTACGTGAGGAATTTATCTATTAACCATCTGCAAAAAAAATTAACTAAATATCGCCTTCCAAATAAAAATGGCAGCAGTTCTCGTGAGCGCTAAAGTTTCTGTTTTTTACAGCAAGATTAAAAAGACTTTCCCCAAGTCTTCCCAACGGTTCTACTTGGCACAAACACTAATTAAACACAAAAACACAACCAAAACAGAGGATATATAAATTATTTATTACTAAACAGGAGCAAAAAGCAAGGAATAAAAATAAAATTTGGTTGCCTCCCAACAAGCGCTATCGTTTAACGCCCCTAGCTAGGCATAAAAGTGAAGATAGATCTACGTATTGCCATATTTAGTTGGCAATTATTTAATGAGACATCTATCACCCTTAGGAGTTTCTTTCTTTTTATTAATTATCAACCTTCTAGGCACAAAATCAAAAAATTCATTTATAACAAATGGTTCCTTAATGATAGCAAAAAGATTGGGATGAATACTTATAGATTTGAGATCCGTAGTTTCCTTGCTAGAGGATTCACCCTTATTTTTAGGAACATACATAAGCTTGGCAATTTTAGTTGGAGGACTTGGAGTATTCTTTACGGAAGAAAAAGTGTTTCCCAAGTTGGTAATGATACCCTCAAGTTTATCGATTCTAGTGGAATCCTGATTTATTCTTCCATTAACTATGGGTTCCTTCTCCTTAAAAAATTTCAAAGTGACTCCTACTTTAGATCCATATTGGGTAATTTGGTTGTGGATCTTTTTATCCAAATTTTCAATTAACTCTACAGTAGAAACTTTATTTTCAATAATTTCAAGTCTTTGCATTACATGCTCTAAAGTTAACATAGTTCCATTAACCAAAAGAGGGGGTGAGCCAAACAAATCTATCATAGCATTATAAGAATCAAAAGTATGGCTACCCAAGAAATTCCCTCCGGTAATGGTATCAAGGATATATCTATGCCAAGGAGTAGCACCTACATAAAAATTGCGGAGAAGAACGGAAGTAGATTGCTTCCTGGTAAATCTATTTTGAGCATTGCAAATTCTATACCAAGCGTCCTTTAGATTTTCTCCTTCCCTTTGCTTAAAATTAAGAACTTGATTTTCGGGAGACAACGGAGAAGATAGGGACTAGCCTTAACGACAAGCAAGAAATCCAACACACGAGCAAACAAGAAACGGGCAAAAAGAGGCAAATAGGGAAAGAGAAGGAGGACGGAGAGAGAGGGCAAATAAAATGGCAAGGGTGAAGTGGGGGAGAGGAAAACGAGAGGCAAATGGCAAATAATATAATGCGGGAGATAAGGGTTTGTGATGGGTACTTGGTATGTTGACTTTTGCACAGACTCTCCGGCAACGGCGCCAGAAATCCTTCTTGCTACCTCTTGAGCACTGCTTTAGTTTTCCCTTGAAGATGAAAGGGTGATGCAGCAAAGTAGCGTAAGTATTTCCCTTAGTTTTTGAGAACCAAGGTATCAATCCAGTAGGAGGCCACGCACGAGTCCCTCGCACCTAGACAAACAAATAAAATCCTCGCAACCAACGCAATAAAGGGGTTGTCAATCCCTTGACGGTCACTTACGAAAGTGAGATCTGATAGATATGATAAGATAATATTTTTGGTATTTTTATGATAAAGATGCAAAGTAAATAAAGCAAAATAAAAACGGCAAAAGAAATAGCTTGTTGATGGGAGATCAATATGATGGAAAATAGCCCCGGGGGCCATAGGTTTCACTAGTGGCTTCTCTCGAGAGCATAAGTATTACGGTGGCTAAACAAATTACTGTTGAGCAATTGACAGAATTGAGCATAGTTATGAGAATATCTAGGTATGATCATGTATATAGGCATCACGTCCGAGACAAGTAGACCGACTCCTGCTTGCATCTACTACTATTACTCCACACATCGACCGCTATCCAGCATGCATCTAGAGTATTAAGTTCAAAGGAACAGAGTAACGCTTCAAGAAAGATGACAAGATGTAGAGGGATAAACTCATGAAATATGATATAAACCCCATCTTGTTATCCTCGATGGCAACAATACAATACGTACCTTGCTGCCCCTACTGTCACTGGGAAAGGACACCGCAAGATTGGACCCAAAGCTAAGCACTTCTCCCATTGCAAGAAAGATCAATCTAGTAGGCCAAACCAAACTGATAATTCGAAGAGACTTGCAAACATAACCAATCATACATAAAGGAATTCAGAGAAGATTCAAATATTGTTCATAGATAAACTTGATCATAAACCCACAATTCATCGGTCTCAACAAACACACTGCAAAAGAAGATTACATTGAATAGATCTCCAGAAGAGAGGGGGAGAACATTGTATTGAGATCCAAAAAGAGAGAAGAAGCCATCTAGCTAATAACTATGGACCCGAAGGTCTGAAGTAAACTACTCACACATCATCAGAGAGGCTATGGTGTTGATGTAGAAGCCCTCCATGATCGATGCCCCCTCCGGTGGAGCTCCGGAAAAGTCCCCAAGATGGGATCTCATGGGTACAGAAGGTTGCGGCGGTGGAATTAGGGTTTTGGCTCTGTATCTGGTAGTTTGGGGGTACGTAGGTATATATAGGAGGAAGAAGTACGTCGGTGGAGCAACGTGGGCCCCACGAGGGTGGAGGGCGCGTCTGGGGGGGGTAGGCGCGCTCCCTACCTCGTGCCTTCCTGGTTGATGTCTTGACGTAGGGTGCAAGTCCTCTGGATCATGTTTGTTCCGAAAATCACATTCCCGAAGGTTTCATTCCGTTTGGACTCCGTTTAATATTATTTTTCTGCGAAACTCTGAAATAGGCAAAAAAACAGCAATTCTGGGCTAGGCCTCTGGTTAATAGGTTAGTCTTAAAAATAATTTAAAAGTGTGTAATAAAGCCCAATAATGTCCAAAACAGAATATAATATAGCATGGAACAATAAAAAATTATAGATACGTTGGAGACGTATCAGTGTACTACGGATCCGAATTGTCCTGTCAGGTTCCAATCTATCCCAATCTTTTTCAGCATGTACAAAGTAGCTCCTTGCTGAATCCATCCTGAATGACCCCCCCCCCAAGAAAGCGATCTGCCGCCGGATCCGGAGCATGAACCCAGACTCTCGCAACACGAGTTCGACTCCAATTTTTGCGCCACCAAGAAGTAGCAAAAACTGAGTTGTGTGCACATGCATACTCCCCCTCGACGTGTATGCACGGAGGGATTCAACATTGGCAGGCGGTTTATCAGTTGCCTCTTAGAGGTTTGTGCTAAGTTCATCATTTTACTTGAGTTAATGCCACCGCTCATCCTGAATACTTTTTAACATTGGCAGGGATATGAGGCTTGTGCCTTTGTTAACTGGCTGGATGAAGAATGGCATGGTAGGGCTCGGAGTGTTATCACCAAGCTCGCAGAAGATAACGTAAAGCTGAAGAAGAAACTAGCTGATATGGAATGTACAATCAGTATGATGAAGCAAGAAAGAATCAATCACAGGCAACAGATGAAAGAAAGAGACAAGAAGGAACTATCATGTGTAGTTGTGGTTGTCGCATTAGCCATGTTCTATGCGCTGTTTGCGATGATGATTAGGGGTTTTGTTTGACAGTATTGCTGAAGCATATCTAGATGTGCTCTAAGTAATGCCCATCTAGGTCCTATGCCATTGATGTTACGCGAAGATTCGTGCAGATATTTTCCTTTTCTTTTTTTCTTTTCATTTGTAGTTTGATTATTACTGGCATTATCAATAAGAAGAGCTCAATGTATTCCTTTCCAACTATCCTACTCTGTTCGTACCGGTACCAGTGCATAATCCCAAAACTCGTTCCTTGTTTTCGTCTTGAAAAACAAACCAGCCAATAGGAGTCCTGCGCAATCCTAGGAATTTGGAGCGACTGGGTACAAATAATTGCGGTTGATTATATCGACGGTTAGATAATACATCAACCCCCGCTTCAATTGGCATTTCCTCTTCTCTGCATACCCCGCTTAAGTGTCCACCATGTTCATCGTCCCCGGCAGGCCGCGCTACACACTGGCACACACTCTGCAGCCATGTCGAGTGACAGTGAGGACGACAGTCTGGCCCAAAGTCTGGCGCCCTATGATTGGTCAACATCGGAATCATCCCGCTTGTCTTCCATGAGTCCGGCGTCGAGACCAAACCTCGATTATATCCGGATCATGGAAGGGACGCCGCCTCCGGAGTCGTCAGACAACAACTAGACGGACAAGGAGACGTCGGAGGACAAAGAAGAGGACGATGATGATGATGATGATGATGAGGAATGGTCGAACAAGGAGGAGGAGGACAACGACATGCAGCAGCGATGAAAAGCCAACGGTCAGCGGCAAGAAGCGTCCTCGCCAAGACGATGTCATGGGGCCATCCAATAACAACAATAAGAAGAAGAAGGACTAAATTAAGCAGACTGTATATATCTCTGTTTCCATTCACTCATATTAATTTGTTGTCTTCGTTTATCCTATCAATCTCATCGCAGACGGTTATTAATATGTATTCGACGGAAATCTTCTACATTATCGCCCACAGGTTGGTTTGTTGAACTATGTTCCCTGACGAGCACACAATTCACAAAAGAGACCATATGGACTGTCTATATTGATCGCACACAATTCTGATTACCGACCTGTTTGTCGGGTATCACACACATCGCAAATGGTTCATAGGAGCGAACTGTATGACATATATCGCACACACCTTGATCTGGTTGCCGTTTGTATTGTTCTATCTCATAGCAAACCGTTCGAATGGATCAACCGTATGCCCAACACCGCACAAGCAACTAAAATCTGAACCGTGTTTGATGTACCATTCATCGCAAAAAATTTGCGTCTTTTTATGGTTTTTTACATCATCGTTTGCGATTAATGCATCGCACACAGTTTTGTCAAAGGGCGTAGTGTCGCATTAACAGCATCCTACAGTAGTGAGGGTACGAAACTACCTCAAAGTTATTCTTTCCGATCAATCCATTGGGCTATTCCTATAAGTGTCACAAACAACCCTAGAGTTTGTAGTAAAATAACACCATATGACACAGATCAATCTGTTGGAAATGCGGTAATTTCAAAAAAAATCCTATGCACACGCAAGATCCTTCTAGGTGATGCATAGCAATGAGAGGGGAGAATGTTGTCCACGTACCCTCGTAGACCGTAAGTGGAAGCGTTATGACAACGCGGTTGACGAAGTCGTACGTCTTCACGATCCGACCGATCCTAGCACCGAAGGTACGACACCTCCCCGATCTACACATGTTCAGCTCGGTGATGTCCCATGAACTCTAGATCGAGCTGAGTGTCGAGGGAGAGCTTCGTCAGCATGACAGCGTGATGACGGTGATGATGAAGTTACTGACGCAGGGCTTCGCCTAAGCACTACAATGATATGACCGAGGTGGAAATCTGTGGAGGGGGGCACCACACACGGCTAAGAGATCAACTTCTGTGTCTACGGAGTGCCCCCTCCTCACGTATATAAAGGAGGGAGGAAGGAAGAGGCCGGCCTAGGAGGAGGCGCGCGGCAAGGGGGGCAATCCTACTCCAAGTAGGTCCCCCCCCCCCGCGCTTTCCTATTCCTACTAGGAGAAGGAGGAAAGAGGAGGAGGGGAGAAGGAAAGAGGGGGCCAGCCCCCCAAACCCTAAACCAATTAGGTTTGGTCCTAGGGGGGCGCCCCACACCTTGCTTCCTGCTTTCTTTCTCCATTAGGGCCCAATAAGGTCCATAGACTCCCCGGAAGGTTTCGGTAACCTCCCGGTACTCCGAAAAATACCCTATACTTCGGAACACTTCCGGTGTCCGAATATAACCTTCAAATATATCAATCTTTATGTCTCGACCATTTCGAGACTCCTCGTCATGTCCGTGATCACATCTGGGACTCTGAACTACCTTCGGTACATCAAAACACATAAACTCATAATATCGATCGTCACCGAACGTTAAGCGTGCGGACCCTACGGGTTCGAGAACTATGTAGACATGACTGAGACTCACTTCCGGTCAATAACCAATAGGGGAACCTGGATGATCATATTGGTTCCTACATATTCTACGAAGATCTTTATCGGTCAAACCGCATAACAACATACGTTGTTCCCTTTGTCACCGGTATGTTACTTGCCCGAGATTCGATCGTCGGTATCTCAATACCTAGTTCAATATCGTTATCGACAAGTCTCTTTACTCATTCCATAATGCATCATCCCGCAACTAACTCATTAGTCACATTGCTTGCAAGGCTTATAGTGATGTGCATTACCGAGAGGGCCCAGAGATACCTCTCCGACAATCGGAGTGATAAATCCTAATCTTGATCTATGCCAACTCAACAAACACCATCGGAGACACCTGTAGAGCATCTTTATAATCACACAGTTACGTTGTGACATTTGATAGCACACTAAGTGTTCCTCCGGTATTCGGGAGTTGCATAATCTTATAGTCATAGGAACATGTATAAGTCAAGAAGAAAGCAGTAGCAATAAACTAAACGATCATAGTGCTAAGCTAACGCATGGGTCTTGTCCATCACATCATTCTCTAATGATGTGATCCCGTTCATCAAATGACAACACATGTCCATGGCTAGGAAACATAACCATCTTTGATTAATGAGCTAGTCAAGTAGAGGCATACTCGGAACACTCTATTTGTCTATGTATTCACACATGTACTAAGTTTCCGGTTAATACAATTCTAGCATGAATAATAAACATTTATCATGATATAAGGAAATATAAATAACAACTTTATTATTGCCTCTAGGGCATATTTCCTTCAGTCTCCCACTTGCACTAGAGTCAATAATCTAGTTCACATCATCATGTGATTTCACACCAATAGTTCACATCTTCATGTGACTAATACCCAAAGGGTTTACTAGAGTCAATAATCTAGTTCACATCGCTATGTGATTAACACCCAAAGAGTGATCATGTTTTGCTTGTGACAGAAGTTTAGTCTATGGGTCTGCAACATTCAGATCCGTATGTATTTAGCAAATTTCTATGTCTACAATACTCTGCACGCTACACTAGCTAATTCCTCCCACTTTCAATATGTATCTAGATCGACACTTAGAGTCATCTAGATCGGTGTCAAAAGTTTGCATCGACGTAACTCTTTACGATGAACTCTTTTATCACCTCCATAACCGAGAAATATTTACTTAGTCCTCTAAGGATAATGTTGACTGTTGTCCAGTGATCTACCGGTAGATCACTATTGTACTCCCTTGCCAAAATCATGCTAAGGTATACAATAGGACTAGTACACATCATAGCATACTTTATAGAACCTATGACTAAGGCATAGGGAATGACTTTTCATTATGTTTCTATTTTTCTGCCGTGGTCGGGTTTTGAGTCTTTACTCAACTTCACACCTTGCAACACAGGCAAGAACTCCTTCTTTGACTGTTCCATTTTGAACTAACTCAAAATCTTGTCAAGGTATGTACTCATTGAAAATTTTTATCAAGCGTTTTGATCTATCTCTATAGATCTTAATGCCCAATGTGTAAGCAACTTCACCAAGGTATTTATTTTAAAAACTCCTTTCAAACACTCCTTTATGCTTTCCAGAAAATTCTACAGCATTTTCGATAAACAATATGTCACTCACATATACTTATCAGAAAGGCTATTGTGCTCCCACTCACTTTCTTGTAAATACAGGCTTCACCACAAGTCTGTATAAAATCATATGCTTTGATCACTTTATCAAAGCATATATTCCAACTCCGAGATGCTTGCACCAGTCCATAGATGGATAGTTGGAGCTTCCACACTTTGTTAGCACCTTTAGGACTGACAAAACCTTCTTGTTGCATCATATACAACTCTTTTTTAAGAAATCCATTAATGAATGCAGTTTTGACATCCATTTGCCAGATTTCATAAAATGTGGCAATTGCTAACATGATTCAGACGGACTTAAGCATCGCTATGAGTGAGAAAATCTCATCGTAGTCAACATCTTGAACTTGTCGAAAACCTTTTGCGACAATTTGAGCTTTGTTAGATAGTAACCCTACTATCAGCGTCCATCTTCCTCTTGAAAATCCATTTATTATTAATGGCTCACCGATCATCGAGCAAGTCAATCAAAGTCCATACTTTGTTTTAATACATGGATCCCATCTCAGATTTCATGGCTTCAAGCCATTTCGCGGAATCTGGGCTCATCATCGCTTCCTCATAGTTCGTAGGTTCTTCATGGTCAAGTAACAGGACCTCTAGAACAGGATTACCGTACCACTATGGCGCGGAGTGTATTCTGGTTGACCTACGAGGTTCGGTAGTAACTTGATCTGAAGTTTCATGATCATCATCATTAACTTCCTCACTAATTGGTGTAGGAATCACTAGAACTGATTTCTGTGATGAACTACTTTCCAATTCAGGAGAAGGTACAATTACTTCATCAAGTTCTACATTCCTCCCACTCACTTCTTTCGAGAGAAACTTCTTCTCTAGAAAGGATCCATTCTTAGCAACGAATATCTTGCCTTCAAATCTGTGATAGAAGGTGTACCCAACAGTTTCTTTGGGTATCCTATGAAGACGCATTTCTCCGATTTGGGTTCGAGCTTATCAGGTTGAAACTTTTTCACATAAGCATCATAGACCTAAACTTTAATAAACAACAGCTTAGGTTTCTTGCTAAACCATAGTTCATATGGTGCCGTCTCAACGGATTTAGATGGTGCCCTATTTAACATGAATGCAGCTGTCTCTAATGCATAACCCCAAAATGATAGTTATAAATTGGTAAGAGACATCATAGATCGCACCATATCTAATAAAGTATGGTTATGACATTCAAACACACCATTACGCTGTGGTGTTCTAGGTGGCTGAGTTGCGAAACTATTCTGCATTGTTTCAAATGAAGACCAAACTCGTAACTCAAATATTCTCCTCCACGATCAGATCGCGGAAACTTTATTTTCTTGTTACGATGATTTTCCACTTCACTCTGAAATTCTTTGAACTTTTCAAATGTTTCAGACTTATGTTTGAGCAAGTAGATATACCCATATCTTTTCAAATCATCTTTAAAGGTCAGAAAATAACGATACCCGCCACGAACCTCAACACTCATCGGATTGCATACATCAGTATGTATTATTTCCAATAAGTTAGTTGCTTGCTCCATTGTTCCGGAGAACGGATTTTTAATCATCTTGCCCACGAGGCATGGTTCGCAAGCATCAAATGATTCATAATCAAGTAATTCCAAAAGCCCATCAGCATGGAGTTCCTTCATGCGCTTTACACCAATATGACCTAAATGGCAGTGCAACATATACGTTGCACTACCATTATTAACTTTGCATCTTTAGGCTTCAATATTATGAATATGTGTATCACTACGATCGAGATTCAATAAACCATTCACCTTGGGTGTATGACCTCAGAAGGTTTTATTCATGTAAACAGAATAACAATTATTCTTAGACTTAAATGAATAACCGTACTGCAATAAACATGATCCAATCATATTACGCTCAACACACCGAATAACATTTATTTTAGGTTCAACGCTAATCCCGAAGGTAAAGGGAGTGTACGATGGTGATCTTATCAACCTTGGAATCACATCCAACTCACATCATCACCTCGCCCTTAACTAGTCTCTGTTTATTTTTGCAACTCTCGTTTCGAGTTACTACTCTTAGCAACTGAACCAGTATCAAATACCGAGGGGTTGCTATAAACACTAGTAATGTACACATCAATAACATGTATATCAAGTATACTTTTGTTCACTTTTCCATCCTTCTTATCCGCCAAGTATCTAGGGCAGTTCCACTTTCAGTGACCATTTCCTTTGCAGTAGAAGCACTTAGTTCCTGGCTTGGGTCTAGCTTTGGGCTTCTTCAAGGGAGCAGCAACTTGCTATTCTTCTTTGAAGTTCCTCTTTCTTTCCCTTTGCCCTTTTCTTGAAACTAGTGGTCTTGTTAACCATCAACACTTGATGCTATTTCTTGATTTCTACCTTCGCCGATTTCAGCATCGCGAAGAGCTTGGGAATTACTTTTGTCATCCCTTGCATATTATAGTTCATCACTAAGTTCTAGTAACTTGGTGATAGTGACTAGAGAACTTTGTCAATTACTATCTTATCTGGAATATTAACTCCCACTTGATTCAAGCAATTGTAGTACCCATACAATCTGAGCACATGCTCACTGGTTGAGCTATTCTCCTCCATCTTGTAGGCAAAGTACTGTCAGAAGTCCCCTACCTCTCGACACGGGCATGAGTATGACATACCAATTTCAACTCTTAGAACATCTTATATGCTCTGTGGCGTTCAAAAACATTTTTGAAGTTCCGGTTCTAGGCTGTAAAGCATGGTGCACTAAACTATTAAGTAGTCATCATTCCGAGCTTTGTCAAATGTTCATAATGTCTGCATTTGCTCCTGCAATAATTATGTCACCTAGTGGTGCATCAAGGACATAATTCTTCTGTGCAGCAACGAGGATAATCCTCAAATCACGGATCCAATCCGCATCATTGCTACTATCATCTTTCCACATAGTTTTCTCTAGGAACATATCATAAATAAAACGGGGAAGCTATATGCGAGCAATTTATCTACACCATAGATATGCAAATACTATCAACACTAAGTTCATGATAAATTTAAGTTCAATTAATCATATTACTTAAGAACTCCCACTTAGATAGACACCCCTCTAATCATCTAAGTGATCATGTGATCCATATCAACTAAACCATGTCCGATCATCACATGAGATGGAGTAGTTTTGAATGGTGAACATCACTATGTTGATCATATCTACTATATGATTCACGCTCGACCTTTCAGTCTCAGTGTTCCGAGGCCATATCTGCATATGCTAGGCTCGTCAAGTTTAACCCAAGTATTCTTCTTGTGCAAAACTGTCTTGCACCCGTTGTATGTGAACGTAGAGCTTATCACACCCGATCATCACGTGGTGTCTCAGCATGAAGAGCTGTCACAATGGTGCATACTCAGGGAGAACACTTGTACCTTGAAATTTTAGTGAGGGATCATCTTATAATGCTACCACCGAACTAAGCAAAATGAGATGCATAAAAGATAAACATCACATGCAATCAAAATATGTGACATGATATGCCCATCATCATCTTGTGCCTTTGATCTCCATCTCCAAAGTACCGTCATGATCTCCATCGTTACCAGCATGACACCATGATCTCCATCATCTTGATCTTTATCAACGTGTCGTCACATGGTCGTCTCGCCAACTATTACTTTTGCAATTATTGCTATCGCATAGCGATAAAGTAAAGCGATTATATGTCGCTTGAATCTTATGCAACAAAGAGACAACCATGCGGCTCCTGCAAGTTGCCGACAACTTTAATAAAACATGATCATCTCATACAGAAATTTATATCTCATCACGTCTTGACCATATCACATCAAAACATGCCCTGCAAAAATAAGTTAGACGTCCTCTACTTTGTTGTTGCAAGTGTTATGTGGATGCTACGGGCTTCTAGCAAGAACCGTTCTTACCTACGCATCAAAACCACAACATAGTATAGTGATTGCTTTTTGATCTTCAGAAAGAACCTTGTTCATTGAATCCGAGTCAACTAAAGTTGGAGAAACTGACACCCACTAGCCACCTATGTGCAAAGCACGTCGGTAGAACCAGTCTCGCATAAGCATACGCGTCATGTCAGTCTGATCCGCTTCATCCAACAATACCGCCAAATCAAGAATCAACTAGTGATGGCAAGCAATATGTCTATACCCACGCCCACAACTCCTTTGTGTTCTACTCGTGCGTATAACATCTACGCATAGACTTGGCTCAGATGCCACTGTTGGGGAACGCAGTAATTTCAAAAAAAATCCTATGCACACGCAAGATCCATCTAGGAGATGCATAAAAACGAGAGGCGAGAGTGTTGTCCACGTACCCTCGTAGACCGTAAGCGGAAGCGTTATGACAACACGGTTGATGTAGTCGTACATCTTCACGATCCGACCGATCCTAGCATCGAAGGTACGACACCTCCGCGATCTGCACACGTTCAGCTCAGTGACATCCCACGAACTCTAGATCCAGCTGAGTGTCGAGTGAGAGCTTTGTCAGCATGATGGCATGATGACGGTGATGATGAAGTTACCGACGCAGGGCTTCGCCTAAGCACTACAACGATATGACCGAGGTGGAAATCTGTGGAGGGGGCACCGCACACGGCTAAGAGATCAACTTTTGTGTCTATGGGGTGTGAAGGAAATATGCCCTAGAGGCAATAATAAAGTTATTATCTATTTCCTTATATCATGATAAATGTTTATTATTCATGCTAGAATTGTATTTACCGGAAACATAATACATGTGTGAATACATAGACAAACAGAGTGTCACTAGTATGCCTCTACTTGACTAGCTCGTTAATCAAAGATGGTTATGTTTCCTAACCATGGACAAAGAGTTGTTATTTGATTAACGGGATCACATCATTAGTTGAATGATCAGATTGACATGACCCATTCCATTAGCTTAGCACCCGATCGTTTTGTATGTTGCTATTGCTTTCTTCATGACTTATAATGTTCCTATGACTATGAGATTATGCAACTCCCGTTTGCCGGAGGAACACTTTGTGTGCTACCAAACGTCACAACGTAACTGGGTGATTATAAAGGTTCTCTACAGGTGTCTCCAAAGGTACATGTCAGGTTGGCGTATTTCGAGATTAGGATTTGTCACTCCGATTGTCGGAGAGGTATCTCTGGGCTCTCTCGGTAATACACATCACTGAAGCCTTGCAAGCATTGCAACTAATGAGTTAGTTGTGGGATGATGTATTACGGAACGAGTAAAGAGACTTGCCAATAACGAGATTGAACTAGGTATTGAGATACCGACGATCGAATCTCGGGCAAGTAACATACCGATGACAAATGGAACAATGTATGTTGTTATACGGTCTGACCGATAAAGATCTTCGTAGAATATGTAGGAGCCAATATGGGCATCCAGGTCCCGCTATTGGTTATTGACCGGAGACGTGTCTCGGTCATGTCTACATTGTTCTCGAACCCGTAGAGTCCGCACGCTTAAGGTTTCGAATACAGTTATATTATGAGTTTATGAGTTTTGATGTACCGAAGCAGTTCGGAGTCCCGGATGAGATCGGGGACATGACGAGGAGTCTCGAAATGGTCGAGACGTAAAGATCGATATATTGGACGACTATATTCGGACATCAGAAAGGTTCCGAGTGATTCGGGTATTTTTCGGAGTACTGGGTAGTTACGGGAGAAGCAATGGGCCTTGATGGGCTTTAGTGGGAAGAGGATAAAGGGCCAAGGGGCTGCTGCGCCCCCCCCCCCTCCCCTCTAGTCTGAATTGGACTAGGGAAAAGGGGGCCGGCCACCTTTCGTTCTCCTCTACTTCCTTCTCCCTTCCTCCCCTCTTGGTGGACTCCTACTAGGACTTGGAGTCCTAGTAGGACTCCACATCCTGGCCGCACCAATTGCCTTGGCCGGCCTCCTCCTCCTCCATCCTTTATATACTGAGGCAAGGGGCACCGCATGAACACAAGTTGATCCACGTGATCATATTCTTAGCCGTGTGCGGTGCCCCCTTCCACCATAGTCCTCGATAATATTGTAGCGGTGCTTAGGCGAAGCCCTGCGACGGTAGTACATCAAGATCGTCACCACGCCGTCGTGCTGACGGAACTCTTCCCCGACACTTTGCTGGATCAGAGTCCGGGGATCGTCATCGAGCTGAACGTGTGCTAGAACTCGGAGGTGCCGTAGTTTCGGTGCTTGATCGGTCGGGCCGTGGAGACGTACGACTACATCAACCAAACGCTTCCGTTGTCGATCTACAAGGGTACGTAGATCATACTCTCCCCTCTCATTGCTATGCATCACCATGATCTTGCATGAGCGTAGGAATTTTTTTTGAAATTACTATGTTACCCATCAGTGGCATCCGAGCCAGGTTTTATGGTTTGATGTTATGTGCACGAGTAGAACACAAGTGAGTTGTGGGCGATATAAGTCATACTGCCTACCAGCATGTCATACTTTGGTTCGGCAGTATTGTTGGATGAAGCGGCCCGAACCGACATTACGCGTACGCTTACGCGAGACCGGTTCTCTCGGTGTGCTTTGCACACAGGTGGCTGGCAGGTGTCAGTTTCTCCAACTTTAGTTGAACCGAGTGTGGCTACGCCCGGTCCTTGCGAAGGTTAAAACAGCACCAACTTGACAAACTATCGTTGTGGTTTTGATGCCTAGGTAAGATTGGTTCTTGCTTAAGCCCATAGCATCCACGTAAAACTTGCAACAACAAAGTAGAGGACGTCTAACTTGTTTTTGCAGGGCATGTTGTGATGTGATATGGTCAAAATGTGAAGAGATATAAGTTGTTGTATGAGATGATCATTTTTTATTAAAGTTATCGGCAACTGGCAAAAGCCTTATGGTTGTCTCTTTATTGCATAAGATGCAAGCGCCAAATAATTGCTTTACTTTATCGCTATGCTATAGCAATAGTTGCAAGGGCAATAGTTGGCGAGACGACCGTGTGACGACACATTGATATAGATCAAGATGATGGAGATCATGGTGTCATGCCGGTGACGATAGAGATCATGACAGTACTTTGGAGATGGAGATCAAAGGCGCAAGATGATGATGGCCATATCATGTCACATATTTTGATTGCATATGATGTTTATCTTTTATACATCTTATTTTGCTTAGTTTGACGGTAGCATTTTAAGATGATCTCTCACTAATTATCAAGAAGTGTTCTCCCTGAGTATGCACCATTGTGAAAGTTCTTCGTGCTGAGACACCACGTGATGATCGGGTGTGATAGGCTCTACGTTCAAATACAACGGGTGCAAAACAGTTGCACACGCGGAATACTCAGGTTATACTTGATGAGCCAAGCATATACAGATATGGCCTCGGAACACGGAGACCGAAAGGTCGAGCGTGAATCATATAGTAGATATGATCAACATAATGATGTTCACCAATGAAACTACTCCATCTCACGTGATGATCGGACATGGTTTAGTTGATTTGGATCACGTAATCACTTAGAGGATTAGAGGGATGTCTATCTAAGTGGGAGTTCTTTAAGTAAATTAATTGAACTTAAATTTATGATGAACTTAGTCCTGGTAGTATTTTGCAAATTATGTTGTAGGTCAATAGCTCGCGTTGTTGCTTCCCTGTGTTTATTTTGATATGTTCCTAGAGAAAATTGTTTTGAAAGATGTTAGTAGAAATGATGCGGATTGGATCCGTGATCTGAGGTTTATCCTCATTGCTACACAGAAGAATTATGTCCTTGATGCACCGCTAGGTGACGGACCTATTGCAGGAGCAGATGCAGACGTTATGAACATTTGGCTAGCTCAATATGATGACTACTTGATAGTTTGGTGCACCATGCTTAATGGCTTAGAATCGGGACTTCAAAGACGTTTTGAACGTCATGGAGCATATGAGATGTTCCAGGAGTTGAAGTTAATATTTCAAGCAAATACCCGAGTTGAGAGATATGAAGTCTCCAACAAGTTCTATAGCTAAAAGATGGAGGAGAATCGCTCAACTAGTGAGCATGTGCCCAGATTGTCTGAGTACTACAATCGCTTGAATCAAGTGGGAGTTAATCTTCCAGATAAGATAGTGATTGACAGAATTCTCTAGTCACCATCACCAAGTTAGTAGAACTTCGTGATGAACTATGATATGCAAGGGATAACGGAAATGATTCCCAAGCTCTTCATAATGCGGAAATTGACGAAGGTAGAAATCGAGAAAAACATCAAGTGTTGATGGTAGACAAGACCACTAGTTTCAAGAAAAGGGCAGAGGGAAGAAGGGGAACTTCAAGAAGAACAGCAAGCAAGTTGCTGCTCAAGTGAAGAAGCCCAAGTCTGGTCCTAAGCCTGAGACTAAGTGTTTCTACTGCAAAGGGACTGGTCACTGGAAGCGGAACTACCCCAAGTGATTGGCAGATAAGAAGGATGGCAAAGTGAACATAAGTATATTTGATATACATGTTATTGATGTGTACTTTACTAGTGTTTATAGAAACCCCTCAGTATTTGATACTAGTTCAGTTGCTAAGATTAGTCACTCGAAACAGGAGTTGCAGAATAAACAGAGACTAGTTAAGGGTGAAGTGACGATGTGTGTTGGAAGTGGTTCCAAGATTGATATGATCATCATCGGACACTCCCTATACTTTCGGGATTAGTGTTGAACCTGAATAAGTGTTATTTGGTGTTTGCGTTAAGCATGAATATGATTTGATCATGTTTATTGTAATACGGTTATTCATTTAAGTAAGAGAATAAATTGTTGTTCTATTTACATGAATAAAACCTTATATGGTTACACACCCAATGAAAATAGTTCGTTGGATCTCGATCATAGTGATACACATAATCATAATATTGAAACCAAAAGATGCGAAGTTAATAATGATAGTGCAACTTATTTGTAGCACTGCCGTTTAGGTCATATTGGTGTAAAGCGCATGAAGAAACTCCATGCTGATGGGATTTTGGAATCACTTGATTATGAATCACTTGATGCTTGCGAACCATGCCTCATGGGCAAGATGACTAAGAGTCCATTCTCCGAAGCGAGCAACTGACTTATTGGAAATAATACATACTGATGTATGCGGTACGATGAGTGTTAAGGCTCACGGCAAGTATCGTTATTTTCTGAACTTCACAGATGATTTGAGAAGATATGGGTATATCTACTTGATGAAACATAAGTCTGAAACATTTGAAAAGTTCAAAGAATTTCAAAGTGAAGTGGAAAATCATCCTAACAAGAAAATAAAGTTTCTACGATCTGATCGCGGAGACAAATATTTGAGTTACGAGTTTGGTCTTCAATTAAAACAATGTGGAATAGTTTCACAAACTCATGCCACATGGAACACCACAGCATAATGGTGTGTCCGAACGTCATAACTGTACTTTGTTGGATATAGTGCAATCTATGATGTCTCTTACCGATCTACCACTATCGTTTTGGGGTTATGCATTAGAGACAGCTGCATTCACGTTAAAAGGGCACCATCTAAATCTGTTGAGACGACACCGTATGAACTGTGGTTTGGCAAGAAACCAAAGTTGTCGTTTCTTAAAGTTTGGGATTGTGATGCTTATGTGAAAAAGCTTCAACCTGATAAGCTCGAACCCAAATCAGAGAAATGTGTCTTCATAGGATATCCAAAGGAGACTATTGGATACACCTTCTATCACAGATCCGAAGGCAAGACTTTTGTTGCTAAGTTCGGAAACTTTCTGGAGAAGGAGTTTTCTCGAAAGAAGTGAGTGGGAGGAAAGTAGAACTTGACGAGGTAACTGTACCTGCTCCCTTATTGGAAAGTAGTGCATCACAGAAAACTGTTTCAGTGACACCTACACCAATTAGTGAGGAAGCTAATGATGATGATCATGTAACTTCAGATCAAGTTACTATCGAATCTCGTAGGTAAACCAGAGTGAGATCCGCACCAGAGTGGTACGGTAATCCTGTTCTGGAGGTCATGTTACTTGACCATGACTAACCTATGAACTATGAGGAAGCGATGATGAGCCCATATTCCACAAAATGGCTTGAAGCCATGAAATCTGAGATGAGATCCATATATGAGAACAAAGTATGGACTTTGATTGACTTGCCCAATGATCGGCAAGCCATTGAGATTAAATGGATCTTCAAGAGGAAGACAGACGCTGATAGCAGTGTTACTATCTACAAAGCTAGAATTGTCGCAAAAGGTTTTCGACAAGTTCAAAGTGTTGACTACGATGAGAGTTTCTCACTCGTATCTATGCTTAAGTCTATCCGAATCATGTTAGCAATTGCCGCATTTTATGAAATCTGGCAAATGGATAAACAAAACTGCATTCCTTAATGGATTTATTTAAGAAGAGTTGTATATGATGCAACCAGAAGGTTTTGTCGATCCTAAAGGTGTTAACAAAATGTGCAAGCTCCAGCGATCCATCTATGGACTGGTGCAAGCATCTCGGAGTTGGAATATACGCTTTGATGAGTTGATCAAAGCATATAGTTTTATACAGACTTGCGGTGAAGCCTGTATTTACAAGAAAGTGAGTGGGAGCACTACAACATTTCTGATAAGTATATGTGAATGACATATTGTTGATTAGAAATAATGTAGAATTACTCTGCAAAGCATAAAGGAGAGTTTGAAAGGAATTTTTCAAAGAAAGACCTCGGTAAAGCTGCTTACATATTGAGCATCATGATCTATAGAGATAGATTAAGACGCTTGATAAGTTTTTTCAATGAGTACATACCTTGACAAGATTTTGAAGTAGTTCAAAATGGAACAGTCAAAGAAAGAGTTCTTACCTGTGTTGCAAGGTGTGAAATTGAGTAAGACTCAAAGCCCAACCACGGCAGAAGATAGAAATAAAATGAAAGTCATTCCCTATGCCTCAGCCATAAGGTTCTATAAAGTATGCCATGCTGTGTACTAGATCTATTGTATACCCTACACTGTGTTAAGAAAGGGAGTACAATAGTGATCTAGGAGTAGATCAATGGACAGTGGTCAAAATTATCCTTACTGGAATAAGGATATGTTTCTCGATTACGGAGGTGACAAAAGGTTCATCGTAAAGGGTTACATCGATGCAAGTTTTTACACTAATCCAGATGACTCTAAGTCTCAATCTGGATACATATTGAAAGTGGGAGCAATTAGCTAGAAGTAGCTCCATGCAGAGCATTGTTGACATAGAAATTTGCAAAATACATGCGGATCTGAATGTGGCAGACCCATTGACTAAACTTCTCTCACAAGCAAAACATGATCACTTTTTGGGTCTTAATCACATAGCGATGTGAACTAGATTATTGAATCTAGTAAACCCTTTGGGTGTTAGTCACATGGAGATGTGAACCAATCACATAAAGATGTGAACTATTGATGTTAAATCACATGGCGATGTGATCTAGATTATTGACTCTAGTGCAAGTGGGAGATTGAAGGAAATATGCCCTAGAGGCAATAATAAAGTTATTATTTATTTCCTTATATCATGATAAATGTTTATTATTCATGCTAGAATTGTATTAACCGGAAACATAATACATGTGTGAATACATAGACAAACAGAGTGTCACTAGTATGCCTCTACTTGACTAGCTCGTTAATCAAAGATGGTTATGTTTCCTAACCATGGACAAAGAGTTTTTATTTGATTAACGGGATCACATCATTAGTTGAATGATCAGATTGACATGACCCATTCCATTAGCTTAGCACCCGATCGTTTAGTATGTTGCTATTGCTTTCTTCATGACTTATACATGTTCCTATGACTATGAGATTATGCAACTCCCGTTTGCCGGAGGAACACTTTGTGTGCTACTAAACGTCACAACGTAACTGGGTGATTATAAAGGTTCTCTACAGGTGTCTCCAAAGGTACATGTTGGGTTGGCGTATTTCAAGATTAGGATTTGTCACTCCGATTGTCGGAGAGGTATCTCTGGGCTCTCTCGGTAATACACATCACTGAAGCCTTGCAAGCATTGCAACTAATGAGTTAGTTGTGGGATGATGTATTACGGAACGAGTAAAGAGACTTGCCGATAATGAGATTGAACTAGGTATTGAGATACCAACGATCGAATCTCGGGCAAGTAACATACCGATGAAAAATGGAACAACGTATGTTGTTATGCGGTCTGACCGATAAAGATCTTCGTAGAATATGTAGGAGCCAATATGGGCATCCAGGTCCCGCTATTGGTTATTGACCGGAGACGTGTCTCGGTCATGTCTACATTGTTCTCGAACCCGTAGGGTCCACACGCTTAAGGTTTCGATGACAGTTATATTATGAGTTTATGAGTTTTGATGTATCGAAGCAGTTAGGAGTCCCGGATGAGATCGGGGACATGACGAGGAGTCTCGAAATGGTCGAGACATAAAGATCGATATATTGGACGACTATATTCGGACATCGGAAAGGTTCCGAGTGATTCGGGTATTTTTCGGAGTACTGTGTAGTTACGGGAGAAGCAATGGGCCTTGATGGGCTTTAGTGGGAAGAGGATAAAGGGCCAAGGGGCTGCTGTGCCCCCCCCCCCTCCCCTCTAGTCTGAATTGGACTAGGGAAAAGGGGGCCGGCCACCTTTCCTTCTCCTCTACTTCCTTCTCCCTTCCTCCCCTCTTGGTGGACTCCTACTAGGACTTGGAGTCCTAGTAGGATTCCACATCTTGGCCGCACCAATTGCCTTGGCCGGCCTCCTCCTCCTCCATCCTTTATATACTGAGGCAAGGGGCACCCCATGAACACAAGTTGATCCATGTGATCATATTCTTAGCCGTGTGCGGTGCCCCCTTCCACCATAGTCCTCGATAATATTGTAGTGGTGCTTAGGCGAAGCCCTGCGATGGTAGTACATCAAGATCGTCACCACGCCGTCGTGCTGACGGAACTCTTCCCCGACACTTTGCTGGATCGGAGTCCGGGGATCGTCATCGAGCTGAACGTGTGTAGAACTCGGAGGTGCCGTAGTTTCGGTGCTTGATCGGTCGGGTCGTGGAGACGTACGACTACATCAACCAAACGCTTCCGTTGTCGATCTACAAGGGTACGTAGATCATACTCTCCCCTCTCGTTGCTATGCATCACCATGATCTTGCGTGAGCGTAGGATTTTTCTTTTGAAATTACTACGTTACCCATCAGGGTGCCCCTCCCCACGGATATAAAGGAGGGAGGAAGGAAGAGGCCGGTTCAGGGAGTCCTGGATTAGGGGGTGTCCGGATAGCCGGACTATAACCTTTGGCCGGACTCTCGGACTATGAAGATACAAGATTGAAGACTTCGTCCCGTGTCCGGATGGGACTTTCCTTGGCGTGGAAGGCAAGCTTGGCAATACGGATATGTAGATCTCCTCCCATTGTAAACGACTCTGTGTAACCCTAGCCCTCTCCAGTGTCTATATAAACCGGAGGGTTTTAGTCCGTAGGACGAACAACAATCATACCATAGGCTAGCTTCTAGGGTTTAGCCTCTCTGATCTCGTGGTAGATCTACTCTTGTACTACCCATATCATCAATATTAATCAAGCAGGACGTAGGGTTTTACCTCCATCAAGAGGGCCCGAACCTGGGTAAAACATTGTGTCCCCTGCCTCCTGTTACCATCCGGCCTAGACACTACTAGGAAAAGGCCAACTAATGGCGCACCAGTTTTGCCTACTAATGGCGCATCACTGGTGCGCCATTAGTAGCACGCCACTAGTAATTTTTAGTAATGGCGCACCACTGGTGCGCCATTAGTATCTGGTATACTAATGGCGCACCATCCAGTGCGCCATTAGTATATAACACCATGCGCCATTAGTATGCCTCCCAGGGGCCATATTTAACCATGTGCTTTGGCACACTAATGGCGCACTGCGGATAGATGCGCCATTAGTATGAATATTAGGTTTTTTACTTTTCTGATTTTTGCACATGTTACAAAATATATTATTTGACAGAATATAGATAGTAGCACACAGCAACAGCAGATTCATCGAATACAATAGAAGATTAGTCTCCGAATACAGTTCATCATATTAGTCTTCGAATTCAAAAGACCGAACAAAGATAAAACATTACAAGTCTCGAGACCGCGAGTATCGAGTTTGTCGGAAGTAATACTAATCCTAACAAGTCCTACTAATCATCATCATACAACTTCTACTCGTTATTCATAACAAGTCATACGATCATCATCTTGATAGTCATTGAACCAACCCTACTTAATTGTTCTTAGCACATGATCATCAATATTAGGCAGGACCTAAATACCCTATTTAAGCTAAAATAGCATAAAACAATATAGACCCTGACTCTCCATTATGGAGAATGGAGAACATCATGTCTCCAATTCTTGCTCTTCGCTTCCTTTTGCTTCCAAGAAGCTCCTTACGACTGTCCATACATTTTTTCCATCCTTTGATTTTCATGTCTCCACTTCTTTTAGAAATCTCATATGGACAATTGAGATTCGTAGGACGACCTGGCTGTATGTTCAAAACATTAACACTACCTTTCTGATACATCATATGAGGCACACAATTCTTTGGGATTATCTGTTGAAAAACATAGTAATAACTTCATAGTTAGCAATGATGTACTAGTTTTAGAAGTATGCAAAATATGCACGGATGTCGTAATAGTAAAAATCTTACCAGGGTATCTCCATGGTAGTTACCGTAGTTGAACACATGCGCTAGTGGCACGTATTTACCATAATGTTGAGGAGTTTGATTGTGCATAGTGTAATTCTCAATGTCAGTACAAAATCCGACCAGATGATTTTTCTCCTTGTAAGTTGTTAATTCGGAGCCATCGGTGTGGTGGGTTTTGTCTACCATCTCCCGCACATTCTTTGAACAATAAAAATAAGCTGTCAATGGAAATAAGCTGTCAACTATTTTAAAATAAACAATATAAATTAGCTAATAACTATGTTTGAGAAACTCACATAGCGGTAGAACTGGAGGCGTATCAACAAGGACCCAAATGTCCATATTGTCTTGGTTGATGTCAGGATTACCAAGATCCATGGTGATAAGCATACCCTCATCAAAACCATACATCTTACAAAATGCTTCCCAATTTTTGCAACCAAAATGGGTTACGCTCTCAGAATTATATAGATTTACTTTGAAGTCCACATCGTGATGAGTCCTTAGGTGAATTTTCTTTGTTTCAGAAATTTCATGGTCTTCAAAATCCATCCTCTCCAAGACATAGCGTCTTGCATGGCATGGGATAAGCTATACTCGAATTGTAAAAGATGAAAATTACACGTTGAAATAGTTGAAGTCATGCTTAATTATGAAAATAACACTTATCGTTGTTGTGTACCATTTCAACTTTGAAGGTCTCCTCGAGCTTAATTTTGAAGCGCCGATCATCGTCCAGGTGAGGCATGTCGCACAGACCTCGATCGTCGTGGCACCAGTCGCACTCCGCCGGGAGACTTTCATCGTCCGATGGTGATGACGACATATCCTACGTTCATAATTCAAAACTACATCATTTAGGGTTTGTTGACACCGAGGCATCCTAAAAGCTAAGCTTTTATCATTTAGGGTTTGTCGATGCTGAGGCACCCTAAAAGCCTAAGCTTTCATCATTTAGGTTCTTATCGACATCGAGGCACCCTAAAAGCCAAGGTTTTATCATTTAGGGTTTGTCGACGTCGAGGCACCCTAAAAGCCTAAGCTTTCATCATTTAGGTTTTGTCGACGCCGAGGCACCCAAAAGCCTAAGCGTACATCATTTAGGTTCTCTTCGACACCGAGGCACCCTATAGAAGCGAAGTTAAGTTTTCGTCATTTAGGGTTTATCGATGCCGAGGCACCCTAGGTTGGGCCTAATCACTTGGCACTAATCACTTGGCTCTATTGCCACCTATGTTGGGTTTATCATCTAGGGTTTACCGATGCTAACGAGAATTCTAAGTTGGGCCTAATCACTTGGCTCTATTGCCACCTATGGTTTTATGCAGCAAGAATGGCGGGGCAGTTGATCCTACTTAAATAAGTACTAAGATACCCCGGCCCATGCATTAGTCGCAAGTACCCCATATGTCCTATTTTTAGCAAAGTCATGCTAAAATTTATGGAAAATTTCAGCATAACCTTTGCTGAAAATAGGACATATGGAGTACCCGAATTTGCCGGAACGGAAGTTAATCGACATTCTGGCAAACTCAAGGGCCTCTCGGGGTACCTGCAAATTCATTACCCCACCCCCACCCAGCTGCAACCCCACAACACCCCACAATATCATGACGACACGATGGTCGGAGACAAAACCCCCCAATATCATCAAGATACTCCAGTTATGAAGTAAAATTCCTGAAGTGTTCCAGGAGTAGAACCTGAAGTGTAGTCAGTGGCTTCACCTATGTGCATAAAAATCATAAAAATTCAAAATCATTTGAAACCTGATCACTAGTCATAAAAATTCAAAAACTTTCAAAATCAAAATCTACTACTTAGCTCTTGTGCTCATCCAGTAGCAACATCTTTCATACATGATCAGTAGTCATGTACCAAATTTTTATTTAAACTAAATTTGCAAATCAACAAGAGCTCTACTAGTTTCAGACTAGATTTACACTAAATACACTAGAGTATTTGACCAGTAGTCATTTTAACTCTTTGAATTTGTAAACACTTCCAGACTTGAGCATTGAGAGTTCTCAATTGCAAAAAATGTCCCTTGTTCCTGAACTTGTATTGTACTCCATTCATTCAAGCAGAAAGAAACAATTATTGTTGATACTCATGTGCTTCTTTCCAAATAATTTTATTTATTCAGAGTTTGAGAAATTTTGAACAAAAAAAGAACGCAAGATACAGACTGAATTTGATGTTCAAAAATAACTGATAGTAGCATGCTATGTTACAGATAAAGTTGGGTCATAGTAACACACAGTAACATTTCTGGAATCCAAATTGAAACAATAAATCACAGCTAGCTAGCAACTGAAAATCAAATTGGCACTTTCTCCAAACTCATACATGTCTTCTCTTTTTGTAGCATCAGTGCTCACCTCGATGGATTAACTGAATTTTCTACAAACACCAAGTACAAGGGCACACAAAAGTTTTGAAATTTGTGTGCCTAACTGAATTAACTAAATTTTCAGTAACCGAATAAACTGAATTTTCAAAACTGACAAATATTAATAGGTTGACTATAGCAAATCCAATTTGCATGCTTCACTACATATAATTCACAATAATCCGAGGGGACAAATACAACACTGGAAGAGTCAATTCAAGTTTATCTGAATTGGCAGCTACAGTGATGCCATTTAAAGCTAGCTAGAGGGAAAAGCCATTTAAAAAAATCCTCTCATCTCATATGAGGAGTGTTAATCCTAAGATTAATAGTTTGTTGTGCAGTACAGCTATAGTGATGCCCTGTCCATTTTGTCCCTCCCCGACTAGATACTAGAGTAGCACTGTTGATGCCCTGTTCTTGCTGAACCTTATGACAGTATATACAACAACTTATCCTCTTAAGCCAAACAACTTTCTAAAAGCCAGATGCAACTTGTTGAGCTAATTTTGAGCAGAACTCCTTGAGGAACTAGCAGCAAAAGGTACTGAACTAGCAGCAAGCTTGTGTTATTTCTTACTAAGGTACTGAACTGATCAGAACTTCAGAATAGTGAGCTTTACATACTAATTTCAGAGGGATTTGAACCTAATTTGACCTAAATTCGAGAGGGATTTGACCTTATTTTGCATCTACACTAGCCCCTAATCCATGGCTAGAGCTAGTAGTAGGAACACATGGTAGAGTAATTAGGCAGCCTTGAGGAACCCAAATCCATGGCTGCTAGATCGAATGAAACAAGGAGGGGAGTTGGGGGCACCTTCACCTTGGGTGGCTGACCGACGGCGCCGTGGATTTAGAGGTCTAGGTGGAAGAAGCCCTTGATTGCGGCGACTGTGGTGGCTGGGTGCGCCCCTCCTGCTCCTCCTCCTCGAGCAGGACAAGGTCGGCGGCTACACAGTGAGGAGAAGGCCCTCCTCTCCTCTCCGGGCGTCGTCCTGGTCGCTTGCCAGCGCGGTCTACCTGTAGAGACGAGACAAGAAGGGGTCAGGGGTTTGGAGTGGAGGGGGGCTTACGGGCAGAGGAGGACGGGCAGAGGAGGAGGGGGGCTTACGGGCGGAGGAGGACGGGCGGCGGCGCAGTAGGGGCGGCGGAGGGAGGCGCTGCTGGGCTCCTGTGCTGGCTGCGGGGCAGCGGAGGGTTCGGACGGCTGGGTGCGCCACGGCGTCGGGCTGGCAGTCGTGGCGGCAGGCGGGGGAGCCGGAGCGGGTGTGGAGCGGACGCGGGGGTCGTTGGAGCGGGTCGGGGGTCGTCGGAGCGGGCGTGGCGGGGGAGGGAAGGGGGATCTGGCGAGGGAGAGGGAAGGGGGGATCGGGCGAAGGGGTATCCAGCAAGACACTATAGCAATGGCGCACAACCCTCTGGTGCACCATTAGTAGTTTTTTTTCTGATAGCAATGGCGCACCCTCCTCCGGTGCGCCATTAGTAACTTTTTTTTCTGACAGCAATGGTGCACCCTCCTCTGGTGCGCCATTAGTAACATTTTTTTTCATTATTTCTTGTTGCATCTAATAATTTGTTTTTTATCAAATTTGTTATTTTCATGAGGACTAGAACAGAAGATATCATCAAATATCATCAAATGTTTTTTGAAAATATCATCAAATTTGTTTTTTATTTTTAATTGAAAATATCATCAAATTTGTTATTTGAAGATATCATCAAATTTCTTATTTGAAAATATCATCAAATTTTTTATTTAAAAATATCTTCAAAAAGTGGGGGAGGGTGCGGGTGTCGACGGCGGCGGTGGAGCGGGCCGGGGGAAGGTGCTGGGTGTCA
>NC_041384.1:714892887-714915660 GCF_002162155.2 Triticum dicoccoides
GGCGGTGGAGCGGGGGAGGGTGCGGTGGGTCGGCGGCGGCGGTGGAGCGGTGAACTTTTTTTTATTATTTTTTTAAAAATGAAGAGGGGAGAGGAGGCGCGGGTGGGATCGAGATCGAGATGGAGGGGGAATCGAGATCGAGATGGAGGGGGATCGAGATCGAGTGTCCTCATGAATATTCAAAATTTTATCATATTGAATATGAAAAAATATCATCAAATTTGAAAAAATACTCATGAATTCAAAACGTGCCCATGAAATTTAAAAATATTCATGATATCAAAAAGTGCCCATGAAATTTAAAAATATTCATGATATCAAAATATATACTAATGGCGCACTTCTACAGGGTGCGCCATTAGTAGTTTAAACTAGTAATGGCGCACTGTGAGGCGGTGCGCCATTAGTAGTTTTGCAAAAAAAAAAGAATAAAAAAAATTCAGTACTGGCACACTCCATTTTTGGTGCGCCATTACTAGTTAGAACTAGTAATGGCGCACTTCGGTGGAATGCGCCATTAGTATGTATGTAAAAATAAAAAAAATATCACTAGTGGCGCACCTATTTTCTGGTGCGCCATTAGTGTCTTCCACACTAATGGCGCATCACCAACTGGTGCGCCATTAGTATATAGTAGTGGTGCACTACTTCCCTGGTGCGCCATTAGTGTCAATCCTATCTATAGCCCTTTTCCTAGTAGTGAGACGCACAGTTCGGGACCCGCTACTGGAGATCCGCTGGTTTTGACACCGACATTGGTGCTTTCATTGAGAGTTCCTCTGTGCCGTCGACCGAAGGAAGGATTTCTCGTCTCGTCTTTAAAGACGGTACTACTGCCGAGGGAGCTTTGGCTGTTGGCCAAACTCTCCGGGTAGGCGGTTTCATCATGACCGCCGGTTCGGTCGCCGCGCCGACGATGACTTCTCGGGTCATCGAAAACAGCCTCCACGTCAAATCGGCACTCGCCGAACAGATGGATCCAATGGAGCTCACCTCCTTAAACGAGCTCTTAGATCGCATCGCCGCCCTGGGAGTCGCTACGGACTATGATCAGATTGGGCTTAAACCCGATCAAAGGGAGATTAACTCTCCGCCGGTCACCCATCACATTGCAGTGGTGGAGGAACAATGCGGCGACCTTTCCTCCATCTTGAGGACCAACTATGTCCGGATTCCCGAGCTCTCTGAGCCGGACGCCCGTTCGCGGGAGGACAACACCCAATCCCAGAACATAGAGTCAGGTAGAGGGCCAGGGTTATCGGGTCACACCCCGGAACTGGAACTTTCAAAATTGGAAATTCCTTGGCCCCTGGATCCCAGATCAGGTGAGGGTTCGGATTCAATTCCACCCACCCACCCAAACATAAGTGATCTTTCCCATATCAGGCAAGAGCCCCAGGAAACAGTACATCACTACTGGGCCAGATTCCTCCTTGCGATGAACAAGGTTAAGGACTGTCGCGAGGAAGATGCCATCTTAATTTTCCACAATAATTGCACGGACAAGGGAGATAACACGCTTCGCTGACTTGGCGTCCATAGTACGAAAGTACTGTGCGATGGAAAGTGCCTGGAAAACCGAAACAAACTTTTGGGATAATCCGGCCCTGAACACATACCCAGTCCGAAATAAAAGGGTGCATTATCACAATACACCCGGGTTAACTACCAAAAAGAAAAAGCCCTCTACGGGGCAAGGAACCGTACTAGAGGGATGGCTCAATGGACCTGCAAAATTCATAGTACAGCGGATGCAATACCAACGCATAGCCTTAGAGCATGTTGGATACTCCGGCAGGTGGCCAAAACTGGTGAGGATCTACTCCTCCCAAATACCACAGAGCACCATCCCGTGGACAACAATACGGTGTTAACGGTCTTTGAGACCTTCGCGTCAAATAATAGACGCAAGCTAACACTCCGCAGCATGGCCGAAATCTGCCACGCAGCAATAAATCCTTGGAGTAACACGGCTATTGCCTTCAATGCCAGTAACGAACCTAAATTCCGAACAGCCCGAGCACCAGCTGCACTGGTCCTCAGTCCAATCGTGGACGGCTTTCGACTCACCAAGGTACTCATGGACGGCGGCAGCGGATTAAACCTCATCTATGAGGAAACTCTTCAAAAGATGGAAATAGACTGGAGCCACATTGAGCAAAGTAGCACAACATTTAGAGGAATCATCCCCAGTCGGGAAGCACGTTGTGCTAGGAAAATCACACTAGATGTGGTATTCGGCACGCCGAATAATTACAGGTCTGAAGAAATTACATTCCAAGTGGCCCCGTTCAGCAGTGGTTATCACGCTCTTTTAGGACGGGAGGCGTTCACAATCTTCCAAGCCGTACCACATTACGGGTACATGAAGCTCAAAATGCCCGAGCCCAACGGAATCATCACTCTTGCCAGCGATCCGGACACAGCACTCCGCGCCAAAAACAAAACAGCCGCATTGACCCTCGAGGCATTATCCGAAGCCCTCTCGACCGAGGAATTAACTACGCTACGCTTCAAAGTGGATAGGGATGACGTGATACTCGACAAGAGATCCAAGTCCACCTCTTTTAAACCTGTGGATGAAATAGTCAAATTCGAAGTCCACCCAACGGACCCTACAAAAACATCCTCCATCGGGGCACAGCTAAGCCCAGCTATGGACGCTGCACTACGGGAGTTCCTGCGCGAGAACTGGGACATATTCGTCTGGCATCCCTCCGACATGCCAGGAAGGCTGGCCAAGCATAGCCTCAATATCCTAAAGGGATTCAAGCCGGTGAAGCAAACTCTTCGACGTTTCTCTGAACCTAAGAGATAGGCCATGGGAGAGGAACTAGCCAAGTTATTGGAGGCCGGATTCATCAAAGAAATAAAACACTCGGACTGGCTAGCAAACCTGGTGATGGTACCAAAGAAGGACAAATCCTGGTGCCTTTGTGTCGACTTCAAAGACCTCAATAAAGCTTGCCCAAAGGATCCCTTCCCCCTCCCACGCATCGATCAAATCATTGATGCTACCGCAGGACACGAGTCATTGTGTTTCCTCGACGCATACTCCGGTTACCACCAAATCAAGATGGCGGAGTCCGGCCAAGCCGCAACAGCATTCATCACGCCATACGGTCCCTTCTGTTTTAACACAATGCCTTTTGGGCTCAAAAACGCCGGCGCAACATATCAGCGCATGATTCAGACATGTCTGGAGAAACAAATCGGCAAAACAGTAGAGGCATACGTAGACGATGTGGTCGTCAAAACCAAACACGTCGACTCTTTAATAGATGACTTGAGGCTCACATTCAACAACCTCCGAACATATGACATCAAGCTCAATCTGAAAAAATGCGTTTTCGGCGTACCAGCCGGAAAGCTCCTGGGATTCATTGTCTCCAGTAGAGGTATTGAGGCTAATCCGGCCAAAATCCGAGCATTGTCATAGTTGGCTACCCCAACAGACCTCAAACAAATCCAGAAGCTAACTGGATGCGTGGCGGCTCTAAGCCGCTTTATCTCCAGCTTGGGAGAAAAGGCTTTACCCCTTTATCGCCTCCTTCGGCGCACCGAACACTTCGAGTGGACGGATGCGGCCACAGCCGGATTGGAAAAAATAAAGGCCATTCTGGCAACCAACCCAATCCTGGCCGCACCAAACATCGGCGAACCAATGATGTTGTATATTGCGGTAACTCATCAAGTTGTAAGCACGGTGCTCGTTGTCGAACGGGAAGCGGGCGGACACAAATTCCCTATTCAAAAGCCGGTATACTATGTATCCACTGTCCTCACTCCATGCAAATCACGGTACCCGCATTACCAAAAAATAGCATATGCGGTATTCATGGCATCACAGAAACTGCGACACTACTTTCAAGAGTGTTTGATTACAGTAGCCTCGGAAGTGCCACTTAATGATATTATCAACAACCGCGACGCTAAGGGGCGGATTGCCAAATGGGCCATTGAGCTCCTCCCATTCGACATAACATACAAACCTCGCCGAGCCATTAAATCGCAAGTACTGACTGACTTCGTCGCCGAATGGATGGAGGCTGAACTCCCTAAAGAATACGGCGCATACTCCAATTGGATCATGCACTTCGACGGTTCTAAAATGCTGGCCGGTCTAGGGGCTGGCGTCGTCCTGACGTCCCCAACCAGAGATACCGTTCGGTACATACTGCAAATATTGTATACACATTCCAACAATGCAGCCGAATACGAAGCTCTGTTGCATGGTCTTCGGATGGCAGTCTCCATGGGCATTCAACGCCTGGAGGTGCGTGGGGATTCAAACCTCGCAATATCCCAAATAAACGGAGATTTTGATGCCAAGGATCCGAAAATGGAGGCCTATCGAAATGACGTCCTCAAAATGTCAGCCCGGTTCGAGGGACTCAAATTTCACCATGTGGCTCGGGAAAACAATCAGGCGGTGGATATCCTCGCCCGCATCGGCGCAAAACGCGACGCGGTCCCTCCCAACATATTTCTGGAAAGGCTCTTCAAGCCATCCATAGCATGGGAAGGGGACACCGGTAACAATAGTCCAGACCCGGCCAAAATACCCGATACCGAACTCTCTGACACAATCAGAGGCTCCGCCACCAAAATAACACCTTCAGCCCACGAAATAATGACCATTATTTCCCCGTGGACAGAACCATTCCTAGCCTACCTAACTAGACATGAACTTCCGGAGGACCAAAATGAGGCATGCTGCATAGTGCGGCGATCTAAGGCCTATAGGGTCCATGAGGGAGAATTGTACAAGAAAAGCACTACCAGAGTCCTTCAAAGGTGCATCTCCGAAGAGGAAGGGAGGAATCTTGTGGCAGAAATTCACGCCGGACTCGGCGGTCATCATGTCGCAGCCCGGGCTCTTGTAAGCAAGGCCTTCCATACATGATTCTATTGGCCAACGGCCCGGGCAGATGCACAGGACTTGGTCCAACGTTGCGCCGGTTGCCAGCTCTTTGCGAATCAAAGCCACATGCCACCCACCGCCCTCCAAACAATCCCCATTACATGGCCCTTCGTGGTCTGGGGGCTTGACATGGTTGGACCCCTTAAAGGGGGAACCCACAAGAAAAAATACTTATTGGTCATGGTGGATAAATTCACCAAATGGATAGAGGCTAAACCGGTTAAAACAGCCGAATCCGGACCGGTGATAGATTTCATATCCGGGGTTGTACACCATTACGGCGTCCCCCACAACATCATCATTGGTAATGGCACGAACTTCACGGCCGACGAGGTAAAACTCTGGTGCAGCAAAATGGGCATCAAGCTCGATTATGCTTCAGTCTATCACCCACAAACCAACGGTCAAGTCGAACAAGCAAACGGTCTTATAATGAGCGGCATTAAACTCAGATTAGTGCGTTCCTTAATGGAGTCTGACACGCACTGGGTAGAGGAGCTCAACTCGGTACTCTGGGGGCTGCGGACCATGCCAAATCGTAGTACTGGATATACACCGTTTTTTATGGTGTGCGGCGTAGAGGCAGTCTGGCCCTGTGACATAATTCATGACTCACCTCGAGTGCACATGTACAAAGAAAGAGAAGCCGAGCTCGATCGGCAGGACAGTCTGGACACCTTGGAGGAAGAGGGCAACGTAGCCAAAGCCCGTTCCGCATTTTACCAGCAGCAGGCTCGCAGATACCAAAGCAGAGAAGTACGGGCCAAAACTTAGAACATTGGCGAACTAGTTCTACGCCTGCCAGATAAGAAAAAGAACAAGGTCGAGCCCAAATGGGAAGGTCCCTTCATTATCGACCAAGTTCTGACCGGTGGAGCGTCCCGACTGTGGGATGCATCGACTAGTCGACTCGAGCCGAACCCATGGAACACAGCCAGGCTCCGAAGATTCTACGCCTAGCATCTGACTCTATGTTAGTCCCCTCCCTTTGTCTATTTTTTGCATATGCATCATCTGTCTTGTTTCCCTTTCTTTCTTTTTCTTATTATTTCTCTAGGCCTTCAAGGGTCACCTTGTGCCTCACTTATGCGCTAGCCGCACTCTCCATACCTGGGGGCTTCTTTCACATAAGCTTAAATTATTTACCTGGGCCTCACGCCCAGCACATGTGTTATACTTCCGCATGTACCTTTCTTCACCATTATATGCATCGATATGACTTAAGTTTTGGCCAAGCTGGGTTGCGTGGCTCTTGTATTTATGCCCTATGATCCCGTTAATTCGGCTAGGGCATAAGGGGAGCACCTCGGCGATTATTACTTCCGGGTCAGCCGGATGTGTACCTCAGACTGGGTGAAGCCGAAAGCTAGCATTCTTAAGGGAATATTCGTTCGGTGAACAAAAGATGACTTTTATTTATTATCCATATCTGCCCCCAAATGCTTTTTCTGCGTTTCTTATCGCAGTCCAGACATGCACTTTAGGGCATTCTTACCCAGGGAAAGGAACCGTTAACGGAACTATTCTCCCTGGAAGATGTTTCTTACTACCCATGTAATATAACATAACTAGTTGGGCACTTGTTTGATAAAGCACTAATGACCCCTACGCCTGGTCTCCATGCATACCCCGGTTCTTATATAACTGAGCGGGTATTCAGATTCACTCCGGACTATCAGGCCCGGCGAAAAGGTCCGCAACGACAAATGATCTACAATCCGGCTAGAAGGCATTATACATGTCACTTTAATTACATAGTCATGCAGACTGACTAAACTCCTCTTCTATACCATCCAACAAACGGTCTAGCTTACAATCCTGTTGGGAATACTTTGCGGCTAATTCTACTTGCCCATAAACTAAGCTAACAGGGATCTCTTTTCCGTCGGGCCCCACAGGTCCGACCTCGGCCATGTGATTTGGGTCTGCCTTGGTATACCGAGTCTTCACCATGGCCCATGCCTCTCTGGCACCCTGTCGGCAGGCCGATATCTTCCATAATCGGAGGCACCGCGGTGCTCCCTTGAGCTTCTCCGTAAGCTCTGCAACGCCCTCTGGCAAGGAGACAGATGGCCACAAAGCCTGGACAACACCTTGCATCACCTGCCGAACATGTTCATGCAGATGTGACAGCTCGGACAGAAGATCACCCATAGACCCGGGCATTTCCTCCGCGGGATGACCCGTTAGCATACCTACAGACATAACACTGTTAATCGACTTCCTCGCCGAACTCTTTTTCAAAGTTCGTTCAAGCACTTACTAAATATGCCGCGTCGAAGCCGCCGATTCTCCTTAACGGAGTCCGACAGTTGGGCACGAACATCCTTTAGTTCCACGCCCAGCTTGGTGTTGGCATCTAGGAGATCATTCTTCTCCTGCCTCATCCTCGTAAGCACGCTCTCACCGGCCTTCAGCTGACGTTGGAGTTGTTGCTTATCCGGATTTACTCCAGCATCATCTGCAATTTTATCGTCAGATCTGCATATACGCCGCACTTTATATGATACTGAAGGATATATTACCAGAGGGGGTCTCTTTGGGCTCCCCTGCTGCGGCTAGTGCGGCCTGAAGTCGGGCTTTGCACTCTTCCAGCTCCTGGGACAGTTGGGTATTCTTTTCTGTAAGAACCTGCATAACAAATGTTCCTTAAATCAGTTATTCTAACTGTTTCAAGTCTCAGGGGCTACTGATATATATAATCACCAAATTTTCTCACTTGTATGTCTTTTACATACTTCTCCATGGCTCTGGCTAGACCATTTTGAGCGGCACGGAGGTACACATCTCCCGAGTTGAAGGTGTCCAATGCCTCTTGGGAGAAACAAGCGTCATGAAGAACAGTCCGGCGATGCCTATGGTTCATGGCACTTTCCACCTCGGAATTGGTGGCGGACAGTCTATCCGCATCCTCTGTCGGAGGAGCGCCCGGCGCACGCCTCGTATTCGTTCCCGCCTCCAAATCCGGCCTTGGATCTTGGCTGGTGGAGGCGCGATTAGTAGCCTCTCCGGATATAGTTCGGCGAGCGCTCTTTTTCCTAAAAAGAAGGCATGGGCGTTAGTATGCCTCTGAGAATAATGTCTTGGAATAAAGATGGCGCGCCGTACCGCTGTGCCGGTGTCTTAATCCGGACTGCGTGTCTTTTCAGCCTGCCTGGCCTCGTGGCCCCTTGTTGGCTAGTCGCCGCAGGCTCGGCCTTCCGCCTCGAGGACCTCCCCTGTGAAACACGGTTCTTATAGATGATCAAAAACACGCAAGGACGGATCCCTTTTCAAAGTACTGGGACTTCGGTCTTAGTTACCTGTGAGGCTGGAAGTAGCCCAGGGTAATCGGCCGTAATGGCCACCAAGGCGTTTTCATTGCTCAATTGGTAAAATACCCCATCGATCAGCTCCACAGATATGTCCGGATCCTCTTGGGAGGCCGGGTCAAGGCACCGTTCCGGGTCCTCGGGTTGTGGAGGAGGGCTATTTATCTCCCTTACAGCCTGGCACAGCTCCTGCGTTGAAATCGCTAGACTGAATACTTAACTATGGGAATATGAAACGGATGGGCGAGAAAAAGTGTCCGCTTACCCAGCTTGGAGGATTGTACATAGAAAATCCGCCCTGCGGGTTGACGCGGAGGAATTCCTCCTCTTCTCCCTTGTACAAAGTGGATAAGATCTTTATTAGAGCAGCAACCGATTCCGATCCTTTACGGCCATAGCAGGTGGCGTCATCCTCCCCGTTGAAATCCCACATGGGGTGGCCTCTATACTGAAGCGGCTGCACCCCCCGCATAATACATGTGGCCATGACCTCGATCATGGTCAATCCGGATCGAGCTAACAAACTTACCCGGCTCATCAGGTAAAGAACGTCCCTGTCATCTTCCTCCTGGGGGATCCGTGGACGCCAGCTCCGGTGCTTCTTCAAAGGAGCGTTGTCGAACTCAGGGAGGCCGATTCGAATAGGGTCCGAGAGGGGGACGTCTTCTATATAAAACCATTCTGAAGGCCAGTCTTCGGACATCCTCTTTGGGGTTCCGGATAGATATCCGGTCCCGGCAATACGCCACACTTCGGCTCCTCCCACTTGATATATTGACCCCTTCTGAGAGCGGGGCAAGAGGCAGAACAACTCCCTCCACAACGTGAAATGAGCCTCACAGCCCAAAAACAGCTCGCAAAGGGCTACGAAGCCCGCAATATGCAATATGGAGGCAGGCGTAAGGTTGTGCAACTGGAGGCCGTAGAACTCCAGGAGCCCCCGGAGAAACGGATGAATTGGAAATCCGAGCCCTCTTACCAAATTAGGGACAAGGCATACCCGCTCTCCCTTGGAGGGACTGGGAAGGCTCTCCGCTTGTTCTCCGCCATTATAGGTGGCGAGCCCGGCTCGAACCGGGACCATGTATGCTGGGGGAAGAAATCCCTTGGTCTGAAGCATCACTAATTAGCTGTGCGGGACGGAACATCTCTCCCAATCTCCAGGCTTGGGGCTAGGGGAGCGAGAGGAGGAGCTGCGTCGACCGGCCATGATGGAATGGATCTCTGTCGGATGCGCTCCAATGAAGGCTCGCCAAGGGAGGATGGTGTGATTTGGATTTGAATCCTCGTCTTTTTAATAGGCAGCTCATTCACACAACTAGGGGGGTAAATGTAAAAACACCCTGGCTCTTCACATTCGCTCGACACGTGGAAAGTGGCCATTATTGGGCGTGGAAGCCAAGGAGCATGACATTCACAAGAAGCCGGACACTATTTAAACAGGTACATGGAATTTGGAGAGGAACCCGCCTTGCAATGTCGAAGACAATCTGCGCGCCGGACTCATCGTCATTGAAGCCTGGTTCGGGGGCTACTGAGGGAGTCCTGGATTAGGGGGTGTCCGGATAGCCGGACTATAACCTTTGGCCGGACTCTCGGACTATGAAGATACAAGATTGAAGACTTCGTCCCGTGTCCGGATGGGACTTTCCTTGGCGTGGAAGGCAAGCTTGGCAATACGGATGTGTAGATCTCCTCCCATTGTAACCGACTCTGTGTAACCCTAGCCCTCTCCGGTGTCTATATAAACCGGAGGGTTTTAGTCCATAGGACGAACAACAATCATACCATAGGCTAGCTTCTAGGGTTTAGCCTCTCTGATCTCGTGGTAGATCTACTCTTGTACTACCCATATCATCAATATTAATCAAGCAGAACGTAGGGTTTTACCTCCATCAAGAGGGCCCGAACCTGGGTAAAACATTGTGTCCCCTGCCTCCTATTACCATCCGGCCTAGATGCACAGTTCGGGACCCCCTACTCGAGATCCGTCGGTTTTGACACCGACACCGGCCTAGGAGGAGGTGCACGCCAAGGGGGGGCAATCCTACTCCAAGTAGGTTTGCCCCCCCTTCCTATTCCCACTAGGAGAAGGAGGAAATAGGAGGAGGGGATAAAGAAAGAGAGGGCCGGCCCCCCAAACCCTAAACCAATTCGATTTGGTCCTAGGGGGCGCGCCCCTGATGACCCACAAGTGTAGGGGATCTATCGTATCCTTTTTGATAAGTAAGAGTGTCGAACCCAACGAGGAGCAGAAGGAAATGATAAGCGGTTTTCAGCAAGGTATTCTCTGCAAGCACTGAAATCATCGGTAACAGATAGTTTTGTGATAAGGTAATTTGTAACGAGTAGCAAGTAATAAAAGTAAATAAGGTGCAGCAAGATGGCCCAATCCTTTTTGTAGCAAAGGACAAGCCTGGACAAACTCTTATATGAAGGAAAGCGCTCCCGAGGACACATGGGAATTATCGTCAAGCTAGTTTTCATCATGTTCATATGATTCGCGTTCGGTACTTTGATAATTTTATATGTTGGTAGACCTGTGCGTGGGTACTGTCCCTACTTGGACAAGCATCCCACTTATGATTAACCCCCGTTGCAAGCATCCGCAACTACAACAGAAGTATTAAGGTAAACCTAACCATAGCATGGAACATGTGGATCCAAATCAGCCCCTTACGAAGCAACGCATAAACTAGGGTTTAAGCTTCTGTGACTCTAGCAACCCATCATCTACTTATTACTTCCCAATGCCTCCCTCTAGGCCCAAACAATGTTGAAGTGTCATGTAGTCGACGTTCACATGACACCACTAGAGGGATAACAACATACATCTCATCAAAATATCGAACGAATACCAAATTCACATGACTACTAATAGCAAGACTTCTCCCATGTCCTCAGGAACAAACGTAACTACTCACAAAGCATATTCATGTTCATAATCAGAAGGGTATTAATATGCATAATGGATCTGAACATATAATCTTCCACCAAGTAAACCAACTAGCATCAACTACAAGGAGTAATCAACACTACTAGCAACCCACCGGTAACAATCTGAGGTTTGGATACAAAGATTGGATACAAGCACTACAAAAAAAGACACATCCGTGACATTTTGGGCCGAACGAAAAAAAATTCTGTCATACATATGACACTTCTATGATGATAATTGTGACAAAACCCAGTATCATTGATAACCCACAAGTATAGGGGATCGCAATAGTTTTCGGTAAGTAAGAGTGTCGAACCCAATGAGGAGCTAAAGGTAAAACAAATATTCCCTCAAGTTCTATCGACCACCGATACAACTCTACACGCGCTTGACGTTCCCTTTACCTAGAACAAGTATGAAACTAGAAGTACTTTGTAGGTGTTGTTGGATAGGTTTGCAAGATAATAAAGAGTACATAAATAAAAAGTAGGGGATGTTTATATAAAGAAACAATAAAGTAAATATAGCGAGTGTGGAAAAGTGGTGGTAGGAGTTGCGAAATTGTCCCTTAAGCAATTGACTACTTTACTAGACTGATAGCAAGTATTATGTGGGAGAGGCCACTTCTAGCATATCATTCCTGATTTGGAATCCTATGCACTTATGATTGGAACTATTAGCAAGCATCCGCAACTACTAATGTTCATTAAGGTAAAACCCAACCATAGCATTAAGATATATTGGTCCCCTTTGTAACACCCAGGATATGATTTACCCAATATGTACTCCAACTCTTGCCGTTTCCGGCGTTAAGTTATTTTATTTTCTCGGGTTCGGGTTTTTGTCTCCGTGTGTTGTTGTCATTTTCATGCATCTCATATCATGTCATCATGTGCATTGCATTTGCATACGTGTTCATCTCATGCATTCGAGCATTTTCCCCGTTGTCCGTTTTGCATTCCGGCGCTTCGTTCTCCTCCGGTGGTCATTTCTACCTTTCTTTCGTGTGTGGGTATTAAACATTTCCGGATTGGACCGAGACTTGCCAAGCGGCCTTGGTTTACTACCGGTAGACCGCCTATCAAGTTTCGTACCATTTGGACTTCGTTTGATGCTCCAACGGTTAACCGAGGGACCGAAAAGGCCTCGTGTGTGTTGCAGCCCAACACCCCTCCATTTTGGTCCAAAACCCAAAACCCTCTCCATCTTCTAGAGCGTTCGATCACGATCGCGTGGCCGAAAACTGCACCTCATTTGGACACTCCTAGCTCCCTCTACCTCTATATAAAGACCCCCCCTCCTCCTCCAAATTCGCGGTTCCCCTCGTCCCTAACCCTAGATCCAGCTCCTCCGCGCGGCCGGACACGTCCACCGGCCGCCGGACACGTCCGTCGCCGCCCGCAGCCAACTGGAGCACGCCACGTGGCGCTCGCGCGCCCCACTTCACCGCCAGCGCCGCCGGCCCGCGAGGGCCCGAGGCCGGCCCTCCATCCGCCCGACTGGGCCGAGCCGCTCCAGCCGGGGCCGCCCGTCTTCCCCGCGTCCGGCGCGTCACCACGCCCGCAGCCACCGCCGCCCTTCTCCATCGCCGGCACAGTCGCACCCGCAGGAGCGAGCCGCCGCTGTCCGCCCCGCGCCGGTGTGCGCCTCCTCGCCGCCAACCTCGTCGCCGGCCGCGCCCCCGCCGACCTCCTCCTCGTCCTCGAGCTTCGGCCGCCTCGACTCACTCCGGCGAACAGTACATCCCGGCCATCCTCGTAAAGCGTGCCGGCCAGATCTGGATCTGAGATTCGTCTCGGGTTGACTTTTGCCCGAAACCCTTATATTTTGGCTATGTTCATCGCATCGTAACTTTTCATCCGTAGCTCCGTTTTGGGCATATAGCATATCAAAATGTTCGCCTCAGAGAGCACATCATTTCATCTTATTGCATAATTTTCATTTGAGTTCATCTTGATGCCCAAAATTCTGTTAGAAGAGTGCTATTTGAGATAATTGTCAGATCTGCTGCTCCAATTAGATATTTGTCATTTTTTGCCATGATTATTGTGTGCATGATATGCCCCTAAGCTCTTCATGAGTTTTGTTATATGTTTTGCCATCTATCCAGAGGTGCAACCCATGTATTTTTGTGATGTGTGTGGTGAACAGCACAAGCTTGCAAAGTGGAGCATTCCTTAATGCTGATTTCAAGGACTTAGCATTTCCACTAAGTCCTTGGCCTGTTTATCTCATATTGCCTTATGTTCATGTTGTTTCCTAGTGATCCGTGCCTCTTTTGAGGATGATCAGTAAGGATGTTTTGTTAATCTTGTAGTGCTCTATCCATCCATGTCTTTTTTTGCAATTATGGAGCACCCTAGCTTGAGTCAATCGAGCTCTACTTTCGTCATTTCGTGAATCTGGGCAGATTGTCTAATTGTTAGCAATTTTGCCGAGGATATTATAGTTGATCCGTGCATGCTATGTTATTGTTCTTACCATGTGTAGCTTGTATTTTGTGAATTATTGATGGGTGTATGCTTATATTGTCATGACTTGCTCTGTACTGAGTGCATCGAGCTCGTAAACATGCCTACTTGATATCTGTTTCAGCATGCTCCAGTTTTCACTAAGTCTGAGAACTGATTATGTTTTTGCCATGTTCACATGCTTGCAAATGTATTTTCCGAACCCTTTTGGCTCAAGGTCACGAAGGGACTTTTGTTAAGCTCTTTGAGTAGCTCCGTGCTATGGTTTACTTTGCCATGTTCAGGTCCTGTAGCATATTGTTTTCATGCTCCAAAGAGTGCTATCTGATCTGAAATTCCAGACAAGTGCTAATTTCACTAAGTCTGAGATCTGTTTGCCAAATGCATTTTTGCCATGCTTATTTGAACCTGTTAATGGATGAATTGGCCATAGCTCAGTGCTAGTCTTTTGTTACGTATCATGAATGTATCCCTGCCATGTATTTTGTTGTCATGTTGAGTGCTGCAGCATGTTCATCTTGTTGCATTTAGATGGCTACTTGCTGTAAATCGCAGAACGTGGCCATATTTGAATTGCTTGCCATTTCCAAACCGTAACTCCGATTCCGGCGTTCTTTATATCGTTTTCAAGCGATTTCATCTCATCTTTCCAGTGGCACACTTGGATTTCCATGTTGAGGCCGGGTTCATTCATTCCTTGTCAAGTCTTGCATATGCATCACATATTGGATCCCGCATACTATTCCATCTTTGCATCATATTGGTTAAGGTTTGCACGTGGTTGATTGTGTTCTTGTTGCTTGTTTGTCTTGTTTTGGGTAGAGCTGGGAGACGAGTTCGCTAACGAAGAGCCTGTTGAGTTTGCTTTTGAGGATCCAGTCAACTCTGACAACTTTGCAGACAAGATGATCATACCCTCGAAATCACTACTATCTTTGCTATGCTAGATGCTCGCTCTTTTGCTATGCCTATGCTGCGATGCCTACCACTTTCTTATCATGCCTCCCAAATTGCCATGTCAAACCTCTAACCCACCATGTCCTAGCAAACCGTTGATTGGCTATGTTACCGCTTTGCTCAGCCCCTCTTATAGTGTTGCTAGTTGCAGGTGAAGATTGGAGACCGTTCCTTGTTGGAACATTATTTACTTGTTGGGATATCATTATATTGCCTTGGTATCTTAATGCATCTATATACCTTGTAAAGGGTGGAAGGCTCGGCCTCTCGCCTAGTGTTTTGTTCCACTCTTGCCGCCCTAGTTTCCGTCATATCGGTGTTATGTTCCCGGATTTTGCGTTCCTTACGCGGTTGGGTTATAATGGGAACCCCTTGACAGTTCGCCTTGAATAAAACTCCTCCAGCAATGCCCAACCTTGGTTTTACCATTTGCCACCTAGCCTTTTCCCTTGGGTTTCGCGGACTCAAGGGTCATCTTATTTTAAACCCCCGGGCCAGTGCTCCTCTGAGCGTTGGTCCAACCTAGAGCACCGTGCGGGGCTGTCCCTTGGCAACTTGGGTTGCGTTGGCTCCCGTACGCTTAGCTTATCCGGTGTGCCCTGAGAACGAGACATGTGTAGCTCCTATCGGGATTTGTCGGCGCAGCGGGTGGTGTTGCTGGACTTGTTTTACCATTGTCGGAGTTGTCTTGTAGAACCGGGATACCGAGTCTGATCGGAATGTCTCGGGAGGAGGTATATTCCTTCGTTGACCATGAGAGCTTGTCATGGGCTAAGTTGAGACTCCCCTGCAGGGATTTGAACTTTCGAAAGCCGTGCCCGTGGTTATGGGCAGATGGGAATTTGTTAATGTCCGGTTGTAGATAACTTGAACCTTAACTTAATTAAAATAAATCAACTGTATGAGTTACCGTGATGGTCTCTTCTCGGCGGAGTCCGGGAAGTGAACACGGTGTTGGAGTAATGCTTGCGCAGGTCGTCCCCTAGTTACTCGTTCGCGCTTTGCCTCCTCTTCTCGCTCTCTTTTGCGAATAGGATAGCCACCATATATGCTAGTCGCTTGCTGCAGCTCCATATATTTTCCTTGCCTACCTTTTAAGCTTAAATAGTCTTGATCGCGAGGGTGCGAGATTGCTGAGTCCATATGGCCCACCGATTACTTCCAAACCAGATGCAGGGCCTGATGTTTCCGCTCCAGGTGACGAGCTTGAGCTCAAGTGGGAGTTCGACGAGGACTCTCAACGATACTACGTGTTTTTCCCTGATGATCAGTAGTGGTGCCCGGTTGGGGTGATCGGGACCGTGTCGCATGTTGGGTTTATCTTTTATTTTGGCGCCATAGTCGGGCCATGAGTGTTTGAATGTTGTAATGCTATTTATGTACTTGATTGACGTGGCGAGTGTAAGCCAACTTTGTATCTCCCCTTTATTATCTATATATTACATGGGATGTCGTGAAGATTGCCTAACTTGCGACATTGCTTCCAATGCGGTTATGTGCCTAAGTCATGCCTCGACACGTGGGAGCTATAGCCGCATCAAGGGCGTTACACCCTTCAATCCCGTATGCATCAATTTCTATGCTAGGTTGAAGCTTCTGTCACTCTTGCCCTCCAATACATAGTCCTATCAACATACAACTAACCCTAGGGTGTGATCCACGCGCGCAATCATATGATGGGCACCAAAGGACAGCAACATAACCACAAGCAAATTAAATCAATCATAGCAATTCATCAACCACCGATAGGACAACGAAAATCTACTCAGACATCATACGATGGCAACACATCATTGGATAATAATATGAAGCATAAAGCACCATGTTCAAGTAGAGGGTACAGCGGGTTGCGGGAGAGTGGACCGCTGTAGATAGAGGGGGAAGGTGATGGAGATGTTGGTCAAGATGGCGGAGGTGTTGGTGTAGATCGCGGTGATGATGATGGCCCCCGGTGGCACTCCGGTGCCACCGGAAGCGAGGGGGAGAGAGCCCCCCCTCCTTCTTCTTCTTCCTTGGCCTCCTCCCTAGATGGGAGAAGGGTTTCCCCTCTGGTCCATGGCCTCCATGGCATGGGAGGGGCGAGAGCCCCTCCAAGATTGGATTTGTCTCTCTGTCTCTCTCTATTTCTGCGTTCTGTTCTGGCTCTGTTTCACCGTTTCGTATATATATGGAGATCCGTAACTCCGATTGGCCTGATACCTTCGCCGTGATTTTTTTCCGAATATTAGCTTTCTTGCGGCAAAATAAGAGTGTCAACGGCCTTACGGTGGGCTCACGAGGGTAGGGGTGCGCCCCCCTGCCTTGTGACCACCTCGGGCACTGGTTCGCGTTGATTTTCCTTCCAAATTTTCCATATTTTCCAAAAATAAGCTCCGTCCGTTTTTATCCCGTTCGGACTCCGTTTGATAGGGATATCTGCGAAACCAAAAACATGCAACAGACAGGAACTGGCACTGGGCACTGGATCAATATGTTAGTCCCAAAAATAATATAAAAAGTTGCCAAAAAGTATATGAAAGTTGAATAATATTGGCATGGAACAATCAAATATTATAGATATGACGGAGACGTATCAGCATCCCCAAGATTAATTCCTGCTCGTCCTCGAGTAGGTAAATGATAAAAAAGATAATTTTTGATGTGGAATGCTACCTAGCATAATCTTGATCACATATCTAATCATGGCATGAATATTTAGACACGAGTGATTCAAAGCAATAGTCTATCATTTGACATAAAAACAATAATACTTCAAGCCTACTAATAAAGCAATCATGTCTTTTCAAAATAACATGGCCAAAGAAAGTTATCCCTACAAAATCATATAGTCTGGCTATGCTCCATCTTCACCACACAAAATATTCACATCATGCACAACCCCGATGACAAGCCAAGCAATTGTTTCATACTTTTGACGTTCTCAAACCTTTTCAACTTTCACGCAATACATGAGCGTGAGCCATGGACATAGCACTATAGGTGGAATAGAATATGATGGTGGGGGTTTTGTGGAGAAGACAAAAAGGAGAAAGTCTCACATCAACTAGGCGTATCAATGGGTTATGGAGATGCCCATTAATAGATATCAATGTGAGGAGTAGGGATTGCCATGCAACGAATGCACTAGAGCTATAAGTATATGAAAGCTCAAACTGAAACTAAGTGGGTGTGCATCCAACTTGCTTGCTCATGAAGACCTCGGGCATTTGAGGAAGCCCATCATCGGAATATACAAGCCAAGTTCTATAATGAAAATTCCCACTAGTATATGAAAGTGATAACTCAAGAGACTCTCTATATGAAGAACATGGTGCTACTTTGAAGCACAAGTGTGGTAAAAGGATAGTAGCACTGCCCCTTCTCTCTTTTTCTCTCATTTTTTTGTTTTTTATTTTTTTATCTTTTTTGGTGGGCTTCTTTGGCCTCTTTTTTTATTTGGGCTTCTTTGGCCTCTTTTTTTTGTAAAGTCCGGAGTCTCATCCCAACTTATGGGGGAATCATAGTCTCCATCATCCTTTCCTCACCGGGGCAATGCTCTAATAATGATGATCATCACACTTTTATTTACTTACAACTCGATATTACAACTCGATACTAGAACAAAGATATGACTCTATATGAATGCCTCCGGCGGTGTACCGGGATGTGCAATGATCTAGCGTAGCAATGACATCAAAAAACGGACAAGCCATGAAAACATCATGCTAGCTATCTTACGATCATGCAAAGCAATATGACAATGATGCTCAAGTCATGTATATGATGATGATGGAAGTTGCATGGCAATATATCTCGGAATGTCTATGGAAATTCCATGATAGGTAGGTATGGTGGCTGTTTTGAGGAAGGTATGTGGTGGGTTTATGGTACCAGCGGAAGTTGCATGGTACTAGAGAGGCTAGCAATGGCGGAAGGGTGAGAGTGCGTATAATTCATGGACTCAACATTAGTCATAAAGAACTCACATACTTATTGCAAAAATCTATTAGTCATCAAAAAAAAGTACTACGGGCATGCTCCTAGGGGAATAGATTGGTAGGAAAAGACCATCGCTCGTCCCCGACCGCCACTCATAAGGAAGACAATCAATAAATAAATCATGCTCCGACTTTGTCACAGAACGGTTCACCATACGTGCATGCTACGGGAATCACAAACTTCAACACAAGTATTTCTACAATACACAACTACCCACTAGCATGACTCTAATATTACCATCAATATATCGCAAAACTATTGCAAGGAATCAAACATATCATATTCAGTGATCTACAAGTTTTATGTAGGATTTTATGACTAACCATGTGAATGACCAATTCCTGTCATCTCTCTAAATAGATATAAGTGAAGCAAGAGAGTTTAATTCTTTCTACAAAAGATATGCCCGTGCTCTAACAAATATAAGTGAAGCAAAAGAGCATTCTACAAATGGCGGTTGTCTATGTAAAGAGAAACATGCAATCCAAACTTCAAATGATATAAGTGAAGCACATGAAGCATTCTATAAAGCCATACTCAAAAGATATAAGTGAAGTGCAAAGAGCATTCTATAAATCAACCAAGGACTATCTCATACCAGCATGGTGCATAAAATAAAAATGAAAACTAAATGCAAAAGACGCTCCAAGATTGCACATATCGCACGAACGAAACGAATCCGAAAACATACCGATACTTGTTGAAGAAAGAGGGGATGCCTCCCCAGCATCCCCAAGCTTAGATGCTTGATTCTCCTTGAATATTTACTTGGGGTGCCTCGGGCATCCCCAAGCTTGAGCTCTTGCCTCTCTTACTTCTTCTCACATCGAGACCTTCTCGATCATCGAACACTTCATCCACACAAAACTTCAACAGAAAACTCGGTAAGATCCGTTAGTATAATAAAGCAAATCACCACTATAAGTACTGTTGCAAACCAATTCATATTTTGTTTTTGCATTGTGTCTACTGTAGTATAACTTTTTCATGTCTTAATCCACTGATATAAATTGATAGTTTCATCAAAACAAGCAAACTATGCATCAAAAACAGAATCTGTCTAAAACAGAACAGTCTGTAATAATATGAACATTCACCATAGTTCTGATACTTGAAAAATTCTACCAAAATTATGAAAAATAAACAATTTGCATAGGAAGACAGTGCAAAAAGCATCAGAACCATTTGATGTTCAGCTAAAAATGTAAAATCGCGCACTACAGCCAAAGTTTCTGTCCTGCACCATACAAACCATCAAGCAAATGTAAACATCCTAAAGGCAAACCTTGGCACATTATTTTTATAATACAATGGAATTGCACAAGGGGATAATTATTTTTATTGAAAAGTTTCTGTAATCAAGATTCACAAAGTTTCCGTGAGCATGAACAAAGTTCAAGGAGCTCTCCCACTTCAACAATGCTTGTCTTTCTCACTTTCGCTTTTCTTTTTGAAAAAGTTTTGGGTTCCCCTCTTTATTTTTGTTGTTTTTAAACTATATGAAAGCACTCAACAGAAATAAATGACTCTCTAAAACTTCCGGGTTGTCTCCCTGGCAGCGCTTTCTTTAAATCCATTAAGCTAGGCATATAGTGCTCAAGTAGTGAATCCACCCGGATCCCAAGGTATATCAAAGCCAATTTTAATTAACAATGATTTATAATTTAGTAGTGAGCACAAAGTAACATATATAATGCAATAACGAAGTCTAACTCTCTTCCTATGCATCGGCATGTCATAAAAGAACAATTTATGCACACAAAGTAAAGGCCAATGAATAGTATAAACAGTTTCTTGCAATTTTATCATATTGGAAACATAGAGAGGTGGAGATATAGTTTCTCTCTCATAATACTTGCAAGTAGGAGCAGCAAACACATGCATATTATATTCATCAAAATCATCATGTGCAACGGTAAAAGGCAACCCATCAATATATTCCTTAATAAGAGCAAACTTCTCCGATATAGTGTAGTTTGGAGAATTCAAAAAGATAATAGGACTATCATGTGTGGGTGCAATAGCAACAATTTCATGTTTAACATAAGGAACTATAGCAAGTTCATCTCCATAAGCATAATTCATATTGGCATCTTGGCCACAAGCATAGCAAGCATCATCAAAAAGGGATATTTCAAAAGAATCATAGGGATCATAACAGTCATCATAGCAATCATCCTTCGGTAAGCACGAAGGGGAATTAAACAATGTATGAGTTGAAGAGTTACTCTCATTAGAAGGTGGGCACGGGTGATCAATCCGCTCTTCCACCTTTTGTTCTTCGCTCTCCTCCTCATCTTTTTCATCCAATGAGATCACAGTGTCATCAACTTGTTCTTCCATAGATTCCTGCAAAATATTAGTCTCTTCTTGGACAGCGGAGACTTTCTTAATAAGTGCATTAATCTCATAATTTTATTCATAATTCTCATAGCAATATTTGAGGATAGCTAAATTTTCAGATCTATAACAAGCATCATCAATATCATCAAACTCTTTAAACATAGATTCAATTTCATAAGCACCCATAAAAGCAACAAATTCTTCTATTTGTTCCACATCATAGTAATCATATATACCTCTAGCATAAGAAGCCAAGGTTTCATTATCATTAAATTTGCATGAAAAGGGGAGGTGTGGAGAATTCGTCCTAGAGCAACAAGTATAATCATATTCCGAGCATAGGTGTCTAGCATACCACTTCAATATATAAATTCGATCCCATAATAGTTTCCCTTTTTGTGTCAAGCGATAATCCCTAAAGTATTCACGTTGATCCAACGTTACTCCCATTACATAATTAAATGGGGTTTTCTCAGGATTATTAAAGTAGTACATAATATCTTTCACATAACCAGCATCGAGGGTTTTAGGAGGTTCCCCATCTCCATGAGCAGAAAGTGCACCTAATTTTTTTGGTATTTCGTGTTCTATATCCATAACTAAAGATAGGAAACAACTAAGAACAGCAAATAAAAATTACTTATTGATAAAGCAAACAAGCACACACGAGAATATTCACCCCACGCTATTGCTCCCCGGCAACGGTGCCAGAAAAAGGTCTTGATAACCCACAAGTATAGGGGATCGCAACAGTTTTTGATAAGTAAGAGTGTCGAACCCAACGAGGAGCTAAAGGTAGAACAAATATTCCCTCAAGTTCTATCGACCACCGATACAACTCTATGCATGCTTGACGTTCGCTTTACCTAGAACAAGTATGAAACTAGAAGTACTTTGTAGGTGTTGTTGGATAGGTTTGCAAGATAATAAAGAGTACGTAAATAAAAAGTAGGGGCTGTTTAGATAAAGAAACAATAAAGTAAATATAGCGAGTGTGCAAAAGTGGTGGTTGGAGTTGCGAAGTTGTCCCTTAAGCAATTGACTACTTTACTAGACCGATAGCAAGTATTATGTGGGAGAGGCCACTGCTAGCATATTATTCCGGATTTGGAATTCTATGCACTTATGATTGGAACTATTAGCAAGCATCCACAACTACTAATGTTCATTAAGGTAAAACCCAACCATAGCATTAAGATATATTGGTCCCCCTTCAATCCCGTATGCATCAATTTCTATGCTAGGTTGAAGCTTCTATCACTCTTGCCCTCCAATACATAGTCCTATCAACATACAACTAACCCTATGGTGTGATCCACGCGCGCATCATATGATGGGCACCAAAGGACAGCAACATAACCACAAGCAAATTAAATCAATCATAGCAATTCATCAACCACCGATAGGACAACGAAAATCTACTCAGACATCATACGATGGCAACACATCATTGGATAATAATATGAAGCATAAAGCACCATGTTCAAGTAGAGGGTACAGCGGGTTGCGGGAGAGTGGACCGCTGTAGATAGAGGGGGAAGGTGATGGAGATGTTGGTCAAGATGGCGGAGGTGTTGGTGTAGATCGCGGTAATGATGATGGCCCCCGGTGGCACTCCGGTGCCACCGGAAGCGAGGGGGAGAGAGCCCCCCCCCCCCCCCCTTCTTCTTCTTCCTTGGCCTCCTCCCTAGATGGGAGAAGGGTTTCCCCTCTGGTCCATGGCTTCCATGGCATGGGAGGGGCGAGAGCCCCTCCAAGATTGGATTTGTCTCTCTGTCTCTCTCTATTTCTGCGTTCTGTTCTGGCTCTGTTTCACTGTTTCGTATATATATGGAGATCCGTAACTCCGAT
>NC_041384.1:714915670-714955452 GCF_002162155.2 Triticum dicoccoides
AGGGTACAGCGGGTTGCGGGAGAGTGGACCGCTGTAGATAGAGGGGGAAGGTGATGGAGATGTTGGTCAAGATGGCGGAGGTGTTGGTGTAGATCGCGGTAATGATGATGGCCCCCGGTGGCACTCCGGTGCCACCGGAAGCGAGGGGGAGAGAGCCCCCCCCCCCCCTCCTTCTTCTTCTTCCTTGGCCTCCTCCCTAGATGGGAGAAGGGTTTCCCCTCTGGTCCATGGCTTCCATGGCATGGGAGGGGCGAGAGCCCCTCCAAGATTGGATTTGTCTCTCTGTCTCTCTCTATTTCTGCGTTCTGTTCTGGCTCTGTTTCACTGTTTCGTATATATATGGAGATCCGTAACTCCGATTGGCCTGAAACCTTCGCCGTGATTTTTTTCCGAATATTAGCTTTCTTGCGGCAAAAGAAGAGCGTCAACGGCCTTACGGTGGGCTCACGAGGGTAGGGGCGCGCCCCCTGCCTTGTGACCACCTCGGGCACTGGTTCGCGTTGATTTTCCTTCCAAATTTTCCATATTTTCCAAAAATAAGCTCCGTCCGTTTTATCCCGTTTGGACTCTGTTTGATATGGATATTCTGCGAAACCAAAAACATGCAACAGATAGGAACTGGCACTGGGCACTGGATCAATATGTTAGTCCCAAAAATAATATAAAAAGTTGCCAAAAAGTATATGAAAGTTGAATAATATTGGCATGGAACAATCAAAAATTATAGATACGACGGAGACGTATCAATCATCATAGATGTGGTGGGCTCCTACTTCTATGACAAAAAATCATGACAAAAAATGGGTTTTTCGTCCTGGGCGGGCCGGCTGCATGACATTCTTTGGGCCGTCCATGACGGAAAGAACCGTGGTAGAAGCGAGGGCGAGGAAAGTTTCGGGGAGTTCCCGGTCACGGTGGGAGGTCGGGGGCCGAGCGATGCGTGTTTCTCTCGTACACGTACGCGCATGTCTGCGAGGCGTTGGCTCTAACTGAACCCGAGCGAGGCGTTGGGCTCTAGCTGAACCTGAGTGATTGCACTGCAGGCTACGCATTACTGAACCCGAGCGATCGATCGATGGCTGTTAACTGAACCCGATTGAGCGATTCCTTCGCTACTGCTGCTAACTGATGCCGATTGATGCTGCCTCTGGATGAACAGTGATCGTTGCGGGGGGGTGGATGAACAGTTCCCGGTGGGGGTGGATGAACAGGACCCCGTGGTGTTACCTCTGGATGAACAGGACCCCAATTGATCGAGCCGGTTGGGGCTGGATGAACAGGACTCTGTGGAGGGCTGGATGAACTGTAGGGAAGGATGAACAGTAGCCCGTGGAGGGGTGGTTGAACAGGAGCCCGTGGAGAGGGCTGGTTGAACAGTAGCCGGTTGAGTAGCACGCGGTGGAGGCTGGATGAACAGGAGCCCGTGGATGAACAGTAGCAGGTGGAGGCTGGAGGAGGTCGATGGTGGATGAACAGTAGCTCGTGGAGGCTGGAGGGGGTCGACGGTGCAGATGAACAGTATCTCATGGAGTCCCATTTTGCGGTATGCCACACCCCTCCCGATCAACAGGACCCCCGTTTCGACCGTAGCGCTCCAACACAAGTCCGTTTCGTTCGTTTTGCGGTACGCCACACCCCTCCCGATCAACAGGACCCCGTTTCAACCGTAGGAGGTCCGTTTCCTCCGTTTTGCGGTACGCCAGACCCCTCCCGATGAACAGGATCCCGTTTCGATCGTGGCCGGTCGAACACAAGGCCGTTTCCTCCGTTTTGCGGTACGCCAGGCCTCGTTTCCATCGCCTGTTCCATCCAAGCCCTCCCGATGAACACGACCACGCATTCCGTTCTGACCCAGCCGGTTGGCTCCCACGCGCTCCGTTGCCTCCCCATGAACACGACGCATTCCGTTGCCTCCCCATGAACACGAGGCATTCTGTTGCCTCCCCATGAACACGACGACGACGATGTTTCTCCATTCCGACCCAGCCATGTACATGAGCCCTGGCCATACGTATGCGCGAGTAAGCGTTCGAGACCCCGCCCGTATGTACACATACGTGGTCGTATTTTCTTTCTTGCACCCTGGCCACCTCTACTACGACACGTGTGCGCCTCTACATCGACCAGTATATATGTACGTACACGTTCACGATCAGAATGACAACGCTACGTACGCTTCGACCAGGTGGGTCCCGACTGTCAGGCACTTCCTTGCGTGCAAAGATGTAGCTGGTGGGTCCCAGCAGTCAGGGGGGCAAAATACGATGGCCCGTCCGGTGGGTCCCGCTGTCAGGTGGAGGAATAATTATTTTGCACGTATTAAGGAGGCACTTCCTTGCTGCGGCCGTGGACCCAGCTGTCAGCCTCTCCACGTACAGTCCACGTCCGATGGAAGTTGTTCCTTGACCACGTTGACCACACCGCGCCGAGAGCACCAAGGCGGTGGACGACGGCGAGGCCTAGGAGGGGGACGATGCGGAGTCGGGGAAGACGCGCAGTGGATGCCCATGCGTAGAGGAGTACGAGGGTTCACTAGTTCACTGTGGTGTGAGGTTGTCATCGCGCAGAATAACAGGGGGTGTGGGTGAGTAGAGGGATGGCCTGTCCAGAGGTGGGAGTAGTAGGGGGTGGTGACGCCTCCGCCGCATCGCAGTCGGCCACGGGAGGCAGGAGCATGAGGCACGACCGGCGCTGGTTTGGGCGGCTGGAGCAAGAAGACCCGAGGTTGAAGAAGCACTATGGCCATTGGATGGACATCGTACGGTCACTGGAGCTAGAATCGTGCATATTGACTAAGTTGACAAAGCCCTCCGTCCCCGTCAACTTAGTAGGACCACAAGTCAGCCTGCCACTATACTAGGTCCCAGCTAACAGGGGGAGTATTCATTTTTTTGTGTAATAAGGAGGCACTTCCTTGCGTGCGAAGATATAGCTGGTGGGTCCGAGTAGTCAGCGGCGGTAACGTTTTTTCCACGAAATACAGAGGCCCTTTCAGTGGGTCCCTGATCTCAGGTGGAGGAATCATTATTTTGCGCGTAATAAGGAGGCATTTCCTTGCGTGCGGCCGTGGACCCAGTTGTCGGCCTCTCCACGTAAAGTCCACTTCAGATGCATGTCGGTCGTTGACCACGTTGACCAGGCCGCGCCGAGAGCAACAGGGCGGTGGACGACGGCGAGGCCTAGGAAGGGAACGACACAGAGGTAGGGAAGACTCGGCAGTTGTTTCCCACGCAGAGGGGAGTACGACTGTACGAGGGTTTACTGGTTCGTCTGCCATTGCCGGAGAATAACAGCAGGTGTGGGTGAGTAGAGGGATGGCTAGGCCAGCGATGGGTGTATGATGGGGCGGTGAGGCCTGCGCGGCAGCAGAGCCGGCCGCGGGGAGGAGGGAGGAGGCAGTCCCGCAGGCGGCTGTTTGAGCGGCTGGAGCAGGAAGAGCAGAGATTGAAGAAGCACGACGGTCGTTGGATGGCCATCCAACAGTCACTGCTTGTGCGTCAACCTTTTTTTAGGAAAGCCTCAAATCTGTGGAAAACAGCATACAACCCATCTGCCATTATTTCTAATAATTTACAGCCCATTTGCTAATTATTAAGGTTTTTTTTAGCCCATATTCTTTTTGTTAGCATTACAGCCCATATTGTGGCCACGGTTAAAAAATTATACGAAATTTTGCATATTTCGGTGCGGTCTGAACTGTTTTTAATCCCAAAATTTCGACTCGCATTCAAACTGATTTTAAAAATAAATGTATATCAATATAACATCCAAGAAATTCTCCACGCATAAAAATTAATGTAACTTCAAATCTCGAAATGAAAAAAAGATATTTGAAACTAATTGCTGGTTTGATGTGTTTTAAACATGTACAGCCCATTTCTCATTACTGATGGGCCATTTTCTCGGCCAGCCGAATGAAAGCTCACTCGTCTTGAAAGATTTGCAGCCCAACAGGCCTGACAAAGCGACTTACTTGGAAAATCACAAAAAAACTGGGTTGTGGCCGTGGACCCAGCTGTCAGCCTCTCCACGTACAGTACTCTTCCGATGGAATGTCGTTGACCATGTTGACCACGCCGCGCCGAGAGCACCAAGGCGGTGGACGACAGCGAGGCCTAGGAAGGGGACGACGCAGAGCCGAGGAAGACGCGGCAGTGGATGCCCACGCGGAGAGGAGTATGAGGGTTCAGTGGTTCGGCTGCGGTGTGAGGCTGCCGTCGCCACAGGGCCTGGCTAGCGGTGGGAGTATTAGGGGGCGATGAGGCCTCATCGGCAGCACAGCCGGCCACTGGAGGCAGGAGCAGGCGGTCTCCCCGGTGCTGGTTTGGGCGGCTGGTGCAAGAAGAGCAGCGATTGAAGAAGCAGCAGGACCGTTCGATTCAAATCCAACGGTTACTGCTGCTAGAATCGTTTGTTGACTAAGTTGACAAGCCCTGCGTACGCGTCAACTTAGTAGGCCCACAGGTTCGCCTCTCAACCGGTGCGCCCCAGATGTCAGTGGGAGGAATCATTTTTTTGCGTAATAAGGAGGCAGTTGATTGCGTGCGGCCAGGCCAGCGGAGGGAGTAGGGTGGGCCGGGGAAGCCTGCGCAGCATCACAGCGGGCCACAAGAGGAGGGAGCAGGCAGTCCCGCCAGCGCTAGTTTAGGCAGCTGGAGCAGGAAGATCAGAGATTGAAGAAGCACGTCGGCCGTTGGATGGACATCCAACACTAACTGCTGCTAGAATCGTGTGTTCACAGACAAAGCCTTGCGTAAACAAGTTAGCCACAAAATCTGTGACGTGTACAGCCCATTTGCTATTATTTTTATAAATTTTTACTCATTTTCTAATTCATATGGAATTTATTGCAGCCCGTTTTCCATTTTTAGAATTGCTGGCCATTTTCTGGTCAGTACCAGGGTCAAAAAAATAACTAAATATGTGGGAAATTTTGAAAATTCGCAAATTTTTGCTGGGGAACGAAATATTCTTAATCCAAAAATTAATATCCATACTAAACAAATTTAAAAATAAATTAGTACTATGTCATGTTAAATCCAATGAAATACGTATAAGATATCAGTGAAGAACAAAAACAAAAAAAAACTTATATCCCATTTGCTATAAATTTTTTGGAATTTTAAACCCCTTTTGATATTACTTTTAACAGACATTGACCATATTCTTAAGCCAGGCCAGAATGCATCCCTCCTCGTCTTGAAAGATTTGCAGCCTAGTAATTCGGAGAAAACAAATAGGCCTTGTCGTGGTTCTAACTCTGACAGTGATGTAGGGGGGTATGTATGGAGAGGCTAGGTCTCAGCTATTGGGAAGTTGTAAACACACCAAGATGTACGAGTTCAGGCCCTTCGCGGAGGAAGTAACAGCCCTACGGCTCGGTGCCTGGAGGCGGTCGATTGGATTACTCGCGTGTGAATAACAGGGGTGCGAACCCTTCATACTGAGGAGGGGGGTGGCTTATATAGAGTTCGCCGGCCCCCTCCTGCCCTCAGTAATGCAGGGTTTAAGGTACATTTAGGGTCGGGCGTTACTGGTAACTCCCCTAATAAAGTGCCATAATGACCATAAAGACTAAATAGCCGACCGTTTGCCTGCGGAGTGACTTTAGGTCTTCTGGCAGTCGAGTGGTTGGCTTCATGGTCGAGTGATAGCTTCTTGGTCGAATGTCTTGAATCCGTCGAGTGGGATACCTTCAAGTCGATTGAAAGGTGACTTCCTCAAGGGACGTCCTTGGGTAGGTCTCTTTGGACGGGTCCGTGCCCCTACCCTAGGTACGTAGCTTCATCATTAGCCCCCGAATGGATCTAGGTTTTGAGTGGGGAAAGAGTTGGGGAACTCCCCGACTGGCTCTTTGGGCTACGTGAGTGCCTCGCTTCGGGTCAATCGTCATGGATGACGTTGCCAACCTTTTTCAGTCGCCTTGATCCATTCCAGGCCTTTCGTCGAGTGAATTTCTTTACTTGTGACATACCGGGCGTCGGCGCGGTCGGGGTCTTCTGTTTTGACAAGTTGTTCTGCGGCCCGTGAATGTCGCGGGATTTGGATTTTGGGAAGCGCGCGGGACGGGAGCGGCCGCAGTAATCGGAAGCGATAAAGTGGAGGCTCCTCGATCCTCGCGACGCCTTTTTCGCCACGTACTACACGCGTTTCTGCTGTGGGATTTGACTGGATAGCCTGGGCCTACCAGTCAGCCACTCGGAAGCGGTCCCTTATAAGTTGCCGGCTCGGAGTTTCCAAGTTGTGCGCTCCTTTCTGCTTTCTTCTTCCGCTCTTCCTTCGCAATCCCTTCCGCCACCTCCGTTCTCGCCCCAGCGTAGCAGGCCCGTGCGAGACTTCGCTGGCGACAATGACGAAGGGCAAGACCTCCGCTCTGGAGCGCGCGAAGAAGGCGGCGGCGTAGGGGAAGGGGAAAAGATCTGCTCGGGGCGGATCCTCCTCTAGGACCGCTCTGCCCAAAGGTTGGATCCAGGGCGACTGGATGCCGTTGGTGCTCCCGCAAGAGGACCTCGACGACATGGTCGAGGGGGGAGTCATTCCCCACAAAGCCGCGCGTCTCCCGGGGGGAGAGATCGAGCCTCAACCCCGCGATGGTGAGTGCATGCTCCTAGCCACCCATATCGACCGAGGGTTTTCTCTGCCGCCCCATCCTTTTTTCCGGAGTTTCCTGAATTTCTTCGGAGCGCAGCTCCATCACTTCACTCCCAACTCCATCGTATACCTTGCCGCTTTCATTTCTATGTGCGAGGCCTTCTTGGGTTGCCGCCCCCACTGGGGACTCTTCAAGCACATCTTTACCTGTCGCTCTCAGTCGGTCAAGAAGGCCAAGTCAAGTGACGAGAGGACGTAGGTGATCCAGTTGTGCGGGGGCTTGGCAATCCAGACGAGGGGGAAGAGCTGTTTTCCATCCATTACTTTCCTGGAGTAGGTCCGTGGTTGGCAGGCGACTTGGTTCTACTGTCAGGACCAGGCGACCCCAGGACAGTCGACTGGTCTTCCTCCTTTCTCCCTCGACCGAGCTGAAAAACCCGCTTCTCTGAAAGTGGCACCGGAGGAAAGGGCCCAAGTCAAAGTGTTGGCCGATCGAGTGGTTGAGCTCATCCGTGAGGGTGTGACTGGGATGGACCTGCTGGAGGTCTTCCTCCAGAGGCGCATCCAACCGCTCCAGGCCCGTGACCACCCGATGTGGTTGTACTCGGGTCTCGAGGACACCACTCGGATCCACCCGGAGGAGGTCACCGATGAGATGCTGGAGGGGTGGCTGTCAAGCATCACGGGGAACAAAGACAACCCCCGAGGAGCCAGGAGGGTAACTCCACTCAACAGCTCGTATGAAGTGGACCAGGTATGTCTTTATGCTCCCGACTGAAATCTTGTTTTCTGCATTGGTCTTCTTTGAGTTGGTCGATTGACTTTCGTCTTTTCTATTGTTTTCCGGGCGACCACCGAGATGTACTCGACGCCCAACGGGGATCAGGAGCCAACTGAGGAAGGGGAGGCGAGCGGAGGTGAGAGTGGGGACGACCAAGGCGAGTGGGAGTCCGACAGTGAAGGGGAGGGAGACGACAACGTCGACTCCAGCGAAGAGGAGGAGGAGGTCGAACCCCCTCGCCCAGAGGGGCGGTCCAAGCACACACACGACCCAGCGCAGGAACGTGGCAAGGCGACTGCTTCTGTTGGGCAGTCGTCGAAACGCCCTCGGACCTCTTCCCCTACGCCGACTGGAAAGGTTCCCAAGCACCCACGCACGACGGTGTCCAAGCCGCCCAAGGCTCTGCCCAAGATGAAGATAGCTATCCCTACCTTCGTCGACCATGGACAGATCCTTGGTCGATTCATTGAGCCAACTGACTAGCTTTCGGGATTTGCAGTGCTGCTACTTCTGAGGTCTCCGCCAAGGACGATGACCAAGAGATGGAGGATGCTGTTACCTCCAACCCTGGTACGATTACTGACGTTCTGCCTTGAGTCGACTGATCATTTATTGCAACTTTGGTCGATTGAATGTTTCCTTTGTAGCCCCTCCTCATGTTATCGACCTCCCGGATGATGACGACGATGGTCCGTTGAGGGTGAGGAGGCATAAGAAGGCGTCGGCTGACAAGGCCCCCCACTCCACTCCGGCGTCCGAGGCCATAGCTCGGGATGGTGGTGACACCGCTCGGGCTTCTGTGACCTTCGCCGTTCCTCTAGCGAGTGTGCGGCCCTCGTCGTCGACTGCGGATCCGTCTTCGCTTTTTGCCGCATACCCCGTCCCTGACGACCAAGCGGCTGCTGCCAAGGAGGCTATATGCCAGGCGGGGATCATGATGGAGCAAGTGAAGATGGCTCGGGAGGCCAGCCAAGCAGCCTATGACGTGAGTTGGGCTCTTCAGAGCAACGTCCAGGTCAGTCGACTTCAACACTTGTTCTGTTATGATATGCTGTTTGAAGAGTCTCTTTTCCGAAGATCTTTTGTATCTGTATCTGTACACCCATTGGGTGTGTCTGCCAATCCTTGGACGAGTGGGGGCACGCTGAGTGCACCCACTAGGCGTAGTCCCCGAGACTACGGTGGACTGCTGGCAGTCGACTATAGTCTTTACATTGTGTTGCTATAGCTGTATTTCTTCACTCGGTTTGGTCGGGCCAGGTCGAGTGGAACTTTTTCTCTCTTTATCTTTTTTTTTGGTCAAACCAGTGGGGGCACGCTGAGTGCACCCACTGGGTGTAGTCCCCGAGACTACTGTCGAATGCTTTTTGATTTGGCTGTGGTCTTAGAAACGTCATCATTGTCTCTTAGTTACTCGGAAGCAACTTATCTTGGACGTCTGTCGACTGATTTTTCTTTTTACAGAAATCTTGCGAACTTGTAGCTTGCTATACTGAGTTGGAGAATCAGCAGATCTAGCTCAACGTTAGCTTGAAGCTTGCTCAGGAGAACTTGAAGAAGGCGCAAGAAGAAGCAAAAGGTATGGCTGGTGAGGTTCTCCATTCTTAACGGGTGACTTTTCTTTCTTGTCCATTCTTGATGTTGGTTCCACTCGACGCGCCGCAGATAAACTGGAGGAAGCTCTGAAGAAGAAGGACCAAGATCTTGCAGAGGCACAGAAGGAGGCCTCGAGCAAAACGAAGCTCGCAGAAGAGAAACTGGCTTCGGTCGGAGCTCTTGAACAGGAGAACTCCAGACTGAAGACTGCTCTCGAGGCAGCTAATCGAGACGACAGTCGACTGAAGAAAGAGAAGATGGCGCTGCACGACAAGGCGGGTGAGCTGTCGGGGAAGGTAAAAGATCTGGAGGCTTATCTCGGTGGACTCGCCAAGAAGCTGTTTGTCATGCTCGAAGGTAATTATTCCAACCCGGCTGTCTTGTAGTTGTCAAGCCTGCGTACGGCCACCATCTTACCCTTGCATCGTGTTTGCAGAATTCTGCCAGAACTTGGAAGAGGAGACCGGTCGAGTGGAACCAGGCTTGGAACCTGTTAACTCTCTCGTGAAGGACGAGGCTGCAATGAACGTGCTCCGTCTGGAGTCTCGTACTGCCAGCGTCGTTGACTATCTGGCTCGGCTGAAAGTTGTGATGTCGCGGATCGACGCATCACTCTGGCCTGGGACAACGCTTCAAAACGACCTCGAGTCTCTGATGGCTCGACTTAACGAAGTCCCAGGTCGAGTGGCGGAATGGAAGAAATCTTCTGCTAGATGTGGTGCTAATGTTGCTATGTCCCTGGTCCGCGTCCATTGCAAGGAGGCGCGAAAAGAGAAGCTGGCGGCCATCCAAGTTGCCAATACCAGGAAGCATAGCATTCAAGACTTCAGGGAGACCTTCATCGCTGCTGCCACCCGTATTGCCGACGGGATCGACTTGGATGAGTTCGTCGCCCCTTCCAGTCCTCCTCCTGAGGAGTGAAAACTTTAAATTTACCTTGGAATACCGAGTGGATTTGTAACCGTTTAAACTCTGCCTTAAATTTGCCTCGGGATGCCGAGTGGACTTGTAACAGTTAAACTCCGCCGAGCCGAGGGCTCGAGTAGTTTGAGGTCTGGGACCTTTTAGGCTTTATCTGAACTTGATTTCTCGTTGGATACCTTCATGGTTTGATTTGTCGAGTGGAACTTGATCTTCACTTGGAATAACCTTGTATTTGTGGCGCAACTCAGAAGGCGAAGGTAGAAGTCGACTTGCGCCTCATCGTCCTTTAGGATTGGGTTGTGTCTGTACTTAGGAGAGCACTGGGCCGCAGCTAAGTCCCCAAGTGGGAGGTTTGCTCTCACTCGATAGGATTTTTAAATACTTAGGCGAGCGCTGGGCCGTAGCTAAGCCCCCGAGTGGGAGGTTTGCTCTCCACTCGGTAGGATTTTCAAACTTAGGTGAGTGTCTGACCGCAGCTAAGTCTCTTAGTGGGAGAACTTAGGCGAGTACTGGACTGCAGCTAAGCCCCCGAGTGGGAGGTTTGCTCTCCACTCGGTAGGATTTTTCAATACTTAGGCGAGCGCTGGGCCACAGCTAAGCCCCCGAGTGGGAGGTTTGCTCTCCACTCGGTAGGATTTTCAAACTTAGGCGAGTGTCTGGCCGCAGCTAAGTCTCTTAGTGGGAGAACTTAGGCGAGTACTGGACTGCAGCTAAGCCCCCGAGTGGGAGGTTTGCTCTCCACTCGGTAGGATTTTTTCGAACTTAGGTGAGTGTCTGACTGCAGCTAAGTCTCTTAGTGGGAGAACTTAGGCGAGTACTGGACTGCAGCTAAGCCCCCGAGTGGGAGGTTTTCTCTCCACTCGGTAGGATTTTTTCAAACTTAGGCGAGTGTCTGACCGCAGCTAAGTCTCTTACTGGGAGAACTTAGGCGAGTACTGGACTGCAGCTAAGCCCCCCGAGTGGGAGGTTTGCTCTCCACTCGGTAGGATTTTTTCAAACTTAGGCGAAACGGATTCGCAGCTAAGTCACCCATTGGGGGATTTCGTATGTAACCAAAAGTGACAGCAATTATTGGAACACTCTTGCCTTTGATAAAAACGAACTGCAGAAATTTTTCTTATTACATCTCTTCGAAGGGAGAACTCAAGTGTAAAAGGGGCGGAGTAGTTCTGCATTCCAAGCTCGTGGCTCGTCGATCTGGCAATCAACATTGCAGAGGTGATACGCTCCATTGTGAAGGACTCTGGTGACGATGAAGAGGCCTTCCCAAGTGGGAGCAAGCTTGTGCGGTTTCTGTTGATCCACTCAGAGGACCAAATCTCCTTCTTGGAAGGCTCGACTCTTCACATTTCGGGCGTGGAATCAATGCAAGTCTTGCTGATAAATGGTCGATCTGATCATGGCCATCTCCCTCTCTTCTTCTAAGAGGTCGACTGCGTCTTGCCTGGCTTGTTCTGCTTCATCTTCGGTGTAAAGTTCGACTCGGGGTGCGTTGTGAAGAAGATCGCTCGGCAGAACTGCTTCGGCTCCGTAAACCAGAAAGAATGGGGTTCTTCCAGTCGACCGGTTAGGGGTTGTTCTTAATCCCCATAGAACTTACGGAAGCTCGTCGACCCAGGCACCTGCCGCGTGCTTGAGATCACGCATCAGTCGAGGCTTTAGTCCTTTGAGAATCAGACCATTTGCTCTCTCAGCTTGTCCATTCGACTGGGGATGGGCGCCGATGCGTAGTCGACTCGAGTGCCTTGAGAGGCGCAAAAAGCTCTGAACTTATCCGAATCAAAGTTTGACCCATTGTCAGTGATGATGCTATGCGGGACTCCATATCTGAATGTTAGCCCTCTGACGAAACTGATAGCAGTGCAAGCATCAAGATTCTTGATGGGCTTAGCTTCAATCCATTTGGTGAATTTGTCGACTGCCACAAGCACATGAGTGAAACCGCTCCTGCTTGTTCTCAGTGGACCAACCATGTCTAGTCCCCAGACAGCAAAGGGCCAGACGAGTGGAATGGTCTTCAGGGCTGATGCAGGCTTGTGTGACATGTTGGAGTAGAACTGGAATCCTCCACACTTGTCGACTATCTCTTTTGCCATCTCTTTTGCTCTTGGCCAGTAAAATCCCGCTCGGTATGCTTTAGCCACAATGGTCTGAGAGGACGCATGGTGACCACAGGTTCCCGAGTGGATATCATCAAGGATTATCTGACCACAGGCTTGAACTTCGGGTCGACTCGTAGACGGTGCTCAGCCAGCCCCCTGGGAACTCCAGGCATGTCAGAAGGCTTCCATGCGAAGACGTCCCAGTTCTCACGGAGGAACTGGATGAGCGCTTCTTCCTATTTGGAGTCGAGCGTCGTTGAGATGTGAGTCAGAGCAGCGTCGGGGTCGGTCGGGTGAATGTGAGCTGTCTTAGTTTCACCGGAGGACTGAAAAGCAGATTCTGAAGCAGGCTTCTTGGCTCGTAGCAATTCACTCGGGTCAGCAGTCTTCTGGTACTCTTGCAGCTCAACAACTGCCATCTAAGCATCAGCGATCTTTGAGCCTTTCTGAAAACACTCTTCTGCTTTCTTTCGGTTGCCTGTAACAGTGATTACACCTTTGGGGCCAGGCATCTTTGGTTTGAGGTACACGTAACATGGTCGAGCCATGAAGCGTGCGTAAGCTGGCCTGCCCAGAATGGCATGATAGGCACTTTGGAAGTCAACAACCTCGAATGTCAACCTTTCCTTGAGGTAATTCTTTGAATCACCGAAAACCACATCAAGAGCAATCTGGCCGAGTGACACGGCCTTCTTCCCAGGAATGACTCCGTGGAAGCTCATGTTACTGGTACTAAGTCTGGACATCGGAATGCCCATCCCTTTCAATGTTTCAGCATATAATGTGTTCAAGCCGCTGCCACCATCCATCAGGACTTTGGTCAGTCGAGTGCCTTCGACAACTGGGTCGACCACCAAAGCTTGCCTCCCAGGGGTGGCAATGTGCGTAGGGTCATCGGACTGGTCGAATGTGATGGCACTCTGCGACCACTTCAGATAACTGGGTGTCGCCGGAGCAACCATGTTCACCTCACGGTTGATGACTTTCAGTCGACTTTTGCTTTCGACGTCAGCAAAAATCATCAGGGTGGAATTGATTTGGGGGTATCCATCGTCTCTATCTTCCTTGTCCTCGACTCTGTCCGACTCTTTTTCCTTATCTTTGGGCTGTTTGCCTTGAAACTGCTGGATTAGGAGCCGGCACTATCGAGTGGTATGCTTTGGGTAAATAAAATTACCCTCTTCATCTTTCTTGGTGTGGATGTGACATGCCAGATCCAAAACATCGTTTCCATCCTGATCCTTGACTTTCTTGGGCTTCTAGGTGCCCTTGGGTTTTCCCTTGAAGTTTCCCTGGGCTACGGCCAGGGCCTCCCTAGGAGCGGCTGGCTCGGCCTTCCGCTTCTGTTTCCGACTGGAGTTTCCTCCGGTTTCTTGGGCGACTGCCTTGTGCTTGCCACTCCGGAGTCGGTCCTCGTCTTCACCATTAGCGTACTTGGTGGCAATCTCCATCATCCGATTCAGAGACATCTCTCCAGTTCGACCGAACTTCAGATTCAACTCTCTGTATTTAACGCCTTCCTTGAAGGCACAAACTGCTTGATGGTCTGGCACATTCTCAACCGAGTGATGCAGTGTGATCCACCTCTGGATGTATTCCCTTAGAGTTTCATTCGGCTTCTGCACACAAGACCGCAACTCTGTAAGGCTTGCAGGTCGCTTGCATGTTCCTTCAAAGGTTGTGACAAACACTCGGGAGAGGTCCTCCCAAGTGTAGATGCTGCTGGGTGCCAACTGATTCAGCCACGCTCTGGCTGAGCCCTCTAACATGAGAGGCAAATGCTTCATGGCCACCTCATCATTGCCACCGCCGATCTGTACAGCCACTCGGTAATCTTCGAGCCAAGTGTCAGGCTTAGATTCGCCGGTAAACTTGCTGACCCCAGTCGCCAGCCTGAAGTTGGGAGGAATCACTGCGACTCTGATGGCTCGACTGAAACACTCTGGCCCTGAAGCACGTGCTCTGCTGCTGGCAGGCGCATCTCTGTTGTGGCCCTCTCGATGAGCTCTGTTCCTGTCAACCAAACTTTGAATGAGGATGGATCTCACATCAAAGCCTGGGTCTCTGGGGTCGACTGGAATCCTCTGCCCAACACTATGAGGGCATCTGTCATCTTGCCGTCGAGGCGCATATGACCCACTCCTCGGGGGAGGGGTTGGCACTCGACGTCGATCATCACGGTCGAATCGGTGATCATACTGCTCATTCCTCTTGTACTGATCATGCCGGTCACCACGTCCCTCACGCCTCGGGGGCGATCTCGGGCTGTGAGCTGACTCGACTGTATCTGTTGCGACAGATCGACTGTGGATCCTATTTCGCGACTGAGAGACAACGGAATTCTGGTTTCCCGCCGCCCGGAGCAGCGCTCTGATCTGCAACAAGCCCCTGCCCGCCTCCGACTGGGAGGGCTGAATTGACTCTGCTATACGGGCCGTAGCGGCCAAATTCTGAACTGGGGTTCGGTATACCTGCGGCGGCGGGAAGAGCTGACGCCGACTGGACTCGGGAGCTTGCTGGCGTCGACTGGACTCGGGAGCCTGCTGATGCGCTTGCTCGTCGAGTATCCGCTGGAGATTCTCCAGTCGAGTGCGCTCGGCCAGGTTAGCCAAGCGCGCGTCCTCCAAGGCCCGGGCCTCGGGGGTTTCTCCGCCAATAGGAGTGTGGAGCGCGTCCATGTTTCGACGGCGAAGCTCCTCTCGCTGCAATGATGTGAGAGGTTCGGGGAGATACTCATCGTGGGGATGCGACGGGTCGCACCCACCCGCGCCTCCATCAGCGCGAGGGAAACCGGCAGGACTGTGCATCCCATCGACCTCCAGAACCTCAGCCGCTGGGTCGCTGCTGTCGCACTCGGATGTGGTCTCCGCGGAGCCAGTTGACAGGTTGAACAGGCCGCAGAGGGATTCGTCGGGCTCGATTGCCGCGACTTGCGGGGTGGCCGACGGGCGAGCCACGGCATGCCTCACCCACCTCTGAAGTCTCGACCGACCGGAGCGCTTACGCCGGTGGGAGACAGAGCGAGGAGACGATACGGGGGCCGACCGATACTGGGTCGACGGCTGCCGCAGGAGGACGCCACGAACGCATGCGCGGAAATGCGTCGCGCCGCGGACGGGGAGCGCGTCGATGTCGAGTGGTGCCTCCTGGAGCCAGGCGGAGTCGTCGGCGATGAACGTGAGCGCGCCGAGATGGATCTCGCGGCCCTCCACCAAAACTCCGCATGAAACCATGATCAAAGGGATCGAAAAAATCGCAACTTCTCCAATTAGGCGCTAAGATTCCTGCCCCACGGTGGGCGCCAACTGTCGTGGTTCTAACTCTGACAGTGATGTAGGGGGGTATGTATGGAGAGGCTAGGTCTCAGCTATTGGGAAGTTGTAAACACACCAAGATGTACGAGTTCAGGCCCTTCGCGGAGGAAGTAACAGCCCTACGTCTCGGTGCCCGGAGGCGGTCGATTGGATTACTGGCGTGTGAATAACAGGGGTGCGAACCCTTCATACTGAGGAGGGGGGTGGCTTATATAGAGTTCGTCGGCCCCCTCCTGCCCTCAGTAATGCAGGGTTTAAGGTACATTTAGAGTCGGGCATTACTGGTAACGCCCCTAATAAAGTGCTATAATGACCATAAAGACTACTCAATAGCCGACCGTTTGCCTGCGGAGTGACTTTAGGTCTTCTGGCAGTCGAGTGGTTGGCTTCGTGGTCGAGTGATAGCTTCTTGATCGAATGTCTTGAATCCGTCGAGTGGGATACCTTCAAGTCGATTGAAAGGTGACTTCCTCTAGGGACGTCCTTGGGTAGGTCTCTTTGGACGGGTCCGTGCCCCTACCCTAGGTACGTAGCTTCATCAGGCCTAGCTTGGGTATTCTTCAAAAAGAAATACTGGGCTACCTATTTTCCCAAAGAACTGGTGCATGAGCATTTAGCTTTATTTATTTATTTACTTATTTGTGTTTAGGGGACCATGAGCATGTACCTGGGCCGGATTCATGTGAGAGCCTCCCTTCCAGTTAATTATGGGCTTCTCTATTGGGCCTTCATCAATGGGCTGCATGTTATCAACAAGTGCAAAATGTGTTCCGAGTTTCAGAGAAAAATGTGTTCCGTACGATAAATAGTATGCGCTACGTATGGTACGGGGCACTAAAGGATCGAACCGTGCAACGACTTCCAAAATATTGTGTTTGTCGTTCTAACAACACATTTATTCAACCAACAGACGAAATATACTACTGATTTTACATTGAAAACAGCAGCAAGAACAACCAGGGCTGGGGGTGCAACAGAAGCAGTAAGCAGGCCAGAAGAGTGAAGACGCAGCTCTCTGTTCCAAACCAAACATCAGCCATCATTACAAAAGGGCTACCAAAAAAGAACAAGTGTATGCATCAAACTAAATAAAGATCCTACTACACCAAGTGTACGCATCTAACTAGCTGGCTCAGTTAGACGTTACTATTTATTAAGATGTAGAGATTGGCTGACGGCTTGAACCAGATGGGTGCCTAACGGGGGAAACTCCAGCCAGCAGGTCGAAGTCTGATACTTGCGACCCTCTCTCCTACTTTGGGCTGCAGAGCATGGGGTATGGTGCATGCAGACACGCATGGTACGCTATGTACACACAGTTTTGCTTGATGAACAAAACCGCGCTGCCATCATGATCCTTGCCGTCGGTTATCTCCTGGTTAATCGCATAATTCAGTCCGACAAATAGAGAGCGTGTACCAAGGCTACTTACCAGCCTCCAGTCAAAAATTCCTGAAGGCCCAGAGAAGCTGGGATCCTGCTCAAAGACCTTGCAGTGACTGTGATTGTATTCCGCGAAACAACACGTCCGGTACGTGCAAACGATCATCAATCTTTCGCCGTCGTCTGATCGAGCCAGGAACCACCTGCAACTGCCATGCCGCTTTTCTTTGAAAGGTTCTGGGAGTAGGAAGGGTAGGGACACCAGGCGGCCTACAACATCATATCAAGTTGGAGTCAAATAAAAACGGGCTCTTGGTTTAGTCAATCTTAAAAACAGCATGTTATGAGCATGAATATTTTTTTCAGCAAATGTTGACAGTAATATAAGCAAGCCATCATGATATCATAGGAAAGTAACATACTGCTGTAATAGCCGTTTGTAGCGATGACTGGAGTAGGCCAGCAATACATCCAGCCATAGAAGGAGTCGACAGTGTAAATGAAGCCATTGTGTTCAATGGCATCAGAGAACCATGGAGGATGTATGATCCTACGATGGACGTGCAGATTTATCCACTTACCGCAGTGACCTGTCAGATAGGCGAGACCACGGTTGAAGAATGCAATTAGCCTGAAGTCTTTATAATTCGCAGATCTTGTGGGCACTTGGCAGATTACAACCTTGAGCAAATCAAACTTGGTATCATGTTGGCTACTGTAAGATTCCGAGTATTGTGGGCCGCGGTGCCAAAGTAGTGCAGTGTTAATCGAAGGAAGGGGGATCAATCGCCGGGTGTAGACCTCCACGAGCATCCAGCTGCCACGACCGTCGACGAGCACCATCCAAGACGTGTTCATGCCAACCCAGTACATACCGTTAATGTAGTTGAGGCTGACAGGGATCGGATCGCAGTCAAGGGGGTTGATGCTCGCCACCCTACGATCGTTATGCTGCGAGACACGCCGTTTCTGAAGATCAGGCGGCATCAGCAAGCAAGGAGCTGGCTTAAAAAGCTCCGGCCTAAGGGCTTTGAGTAAACGGTACAGCCCCGACGAGCACGCGGCGAGCGGCATGGTACTGAGATTGTCCACACGCAAAACAATGAGCTTGATTACCTCTATGGGGAGCGAATTCCAGCAACTCTTTCGGCGGACGCTGCTCGGTTCTGCCATTGCTAGTGCTTGGGTTTCGGACGAGGGGGGAGGCGCCTTAGCTGGGATGGAATATTGGACGAGATTATGTGCGGCCAAAGATGGAGAAGCGAATATGTGCTGCGGGAAGTGGACAGGTGATGATGACTACAGCACGCCGCTTGACTTACGAGACACATACCAGCAGCGTAGGGTCATGTCGATGCCAGACAACTTGCTTGAGTGATCACAGTACTGGTACTCCCTACAATGCTATGCCCTAACTTGCTTGAGTAGAGTAGTAGAGTAGGACTCTGCTCTACTACTAGCACTGGAGTAGTATATTCTAATCTAAAATAGTGACAAACTTCAATGCCCGAGCGTGGAACGACTACGAACCATGCTCAAAGACCGTGTCTACGTGGTGTTTGGACATGGGCGACAACCTCAACGCCAACGGTGCTGCTGCCGTTGCACCGTATGTGTTTCTGTCCTTCCTGTTCGAAATCGTGGTAGAATTCATGTTTCTACTCTGTATCCTACTACTATGCTAGTCCACATGACTAGTTGCGAACGACGACTTCTTCCCTGACCTCGGCAACATCATCCTCGACGACATGGGCGGCAACGTCAACACCGGCAACCAGTGAGATACAGGGTGTAGGAAGCGGTTTGGGAATTTGCATGCCTTTCCAACCAGTGAGATACTCCGTACAAAGTACGACAGAGAAATAACCATAGAGAAGGAAGCTAAAAGTAAACGATCAAACGAGCATTTTTGCATTTGATTTGCATTGAATCGTTTCACAAGTTTGACTAGTGTTGTTTTTCTACTTTTACAAAAACCGCATCGTAATGTTAAAACGTGCATTTGCACGTACATAAGTAATAGTAGTACTCCCTCCGTCTCGGTGTATAAGTCTTCCCTCCTTCTTGGTCAGGGTGCACAACCGAAGATGACTTATTGACCTGGACGGAGGGAGTAGCACAGTCTGCAAGCATATATCGAGAGAGACGTGTAGTGCGATAGTGGAAAAAAATTATATGAGACCAGGTCTCACGGTTAGCAGGTGAGACCCGTCCTGATGGATGACATGTGGCATTCACAAATCACAAAGCATCTAATCTCTCCCCCCCTGATTTTAAGTGGGGTGGGGATGCTTTGTGATTTGTTAATGCCACGTGTCATCCATCAGGATGGGTCTCGCGTGAGACCTGGTCTCATAGAATTCTTTTCCTGCGATAGTATATAGTAAAGTTTTTGCTATATGCACGTACTTGCAAAATGCGTACGAATACACAAGGTTTCAAAATTTACCCTTTTACATACTTAATTAAGGACGCTAAAAATTCCTGAACGTTCGGGATTTATCATTTGCGTACCAAAACTAATGAGATCGCCTTACGAAACAAAAATTATACTCCTCCTAAAAGCCACGGCGCTCGCAGGAGCGCTTGCGGTGCACCATGAGTGCCCTGCTGCACGGCTGTTTCCCAGCGCGCCGACACAACACCTCTTCCTCAGCCTTGCAACTCGCGAGGTGCTGATTGGCGGCTTGCCGGCGGGCGAGCGCGATCTCATCGGTGTGGTGATCCGGCGCCAACAGGTACTCCTCCTCGCTGGAAGCGTGCACCTGGTTCACGTACCGCCAAGCGTAGATGAGGCGCTTGAGCCCGACTGCACTCATGGCGTCGGCACGGGCGTCCTCCGCCACCCTCACGGCCCTCGCACGAGCCTTCTGCCAAAGAGCCAATTGCCTGACTCTCTCGGACGCGACATAGGCCTCCCAAGCAGCTTGTTCCGCGGTGCGCTTCTCTTCCTCGGCCTTCTTCTCCGCCTCTATTTTGGCGCGCTCTGCTGGAGGCAAAGCCTCCCACAAGGCGACATCCATTTCTTTCCAAAGCTCGGCGGGTGGCGCGGAGTTCTCCTCGTAGCGGGGAGCCGACGCGTCCTCCTACACGCGTGCTAGCGAGATTGGGAACGCTGACGTGTCCACCTCGATGCGTCGCGGCGAGGAGAGGAACGCCGACGCGTCCTCCTCGACTAGTGGCGGCGAGGAACGGAACGGCGACGCGTCGCGTAGCGGTGAGGAATGAAATGGTGACGCGTCGCGTAGCGGCGAGGAGCGGAACACCGACGCGTCCTCCTCGACTAGTGGCGGCGAGGAACGGAACAGCGACGCATGACCGTCCGCGCGGTGCAGCGAGGGGCTCCTAGGGCTTGGGAGGGGCGATGCCATGGTGGTCGACGTGAGAGGGAGGGGGAGGAGATAGTGATGAACGTGAACGTGAGGAGGAGGAGATAGCGATGTCGTGGGAGGCGCAGTATTTATAGCGAGCAATGGCACACCTACGTAAGATATGGACTGAGCTGCACTGACTTAACTGCCGGTCCAGTTACGTCACTGACATGTGGGCCAGACCCCTATTGGGCCCATATGTCAGTGACCGAATGCACCTGCAGTTAAGTAACAGCTACGTGGGCATATTTGTTGGAGTAAATTACGGGGGAGCGAAGGGTTGGAAATATTGCTGGTCACAACGGATTGGACGAGCGTGGGGGGAGGAGAGTCATGTATGCAGATTTTTTCACACGGGGTGGAGTGGTGGGACCGCCAGAGGGAGAAGGAGATTTTGGTAGGCATATTGTTTCCACACATGGAGAGGAAAAAATTTGGAGACGAACGGGCTTCCTGCAGGTATGCGGAACGGTGCATAATAAGGCATCTTGCATGCCGGGCTAGGTATAGTCTCAAGTCATTAAAAACAAACACGCCCCACACATGTTCATATTTCAAGGTGCACTAAATTATTGCATGCGATGATTAAGGCTGGCCATAATGGTGGTATCTTAGCTGGTATCATGCACACGGGAATAGCAAACATGCTGATGTGGCAAAGAATTAAAGAAGAGAGGGGGGTTAGAGTAACTAGAGTTCATGCATGCATTGGTAAACACATTTTTTGTGGAGAACGACAACACTAGTTGAGTACTTTTGCAGACTTCAAAAACTATTCCACAATGTGTCAACATTCACAATGTCAAATCAATATTTTTACACTCATTATAAAACGTAGTTCTTATACTCCCTCCTTCCATCTATATAGGGCCTAATGCGTTTTTCGAGGCTAACTTTGACCGAATGTTAGAGCAATAATATATGACATGCAACTTACACAAAGCACATCATCAAATTCGTATGTGAAAGGAGCTTTCAATGATATAATTTTCACATTATGCATGTCATGTAGTATTAATTTTATCAATAGTCAAAGGCGGTCTTGAAAAACGCATTAGGCCCTATGTAGATGGAAGGAGGGAGTACTCATTATAATCAGTACTCCCTCCGTCTAGGTGAGCAAGTCATCTTAGATTGTGCATTGTGACCAAGGAGGAGGGGAAAACAAGAGATCTTAATGTTTATTTGCTAATTAATAGCATTGCATGCAATGAACTAACCACTGCATGTCGTGTTTGGTAGTCTCAAGTCATTAAAAGCATGCACACCCACATCTCCTATTGGTTGATATGTCAAGAAACAAGAAATGAGGTAGAAGTTAATGCACCATGCCTAAGTGTTTTGGGAGTATTGTAGATATTGATATTTTTAGTATAAATTTGGTCGTGGGATTTCATTGATGCCTATCAAAGCGTTGACAGGTCTACTATGTGTGACCTGAAGATGAAAGCGTTGAGCATCTCGAAGTTGATCAACAATCTTCAATTGTCAAAGATTAGCCGTTCGGCCAATAAGGTGGCACACTTAATCGCTAAGTATAGCTTTCACAATAGATTAGATGGTATTCTTGTAAATAACGTACCGCCCTGTGTGGTGAATATTGTATCGAATGACTGTAATGGTGTGGCTGGTTAATTAATATAAGGTGGTGTTCAAAAAAAGTATAAATTTGGTCAAACACTTTGCAAACGGTTGACGGGAGTAAAAAGGACCAGAGGGAGTATCATGCATGCGGAGTAGGCAAAAAAATTGCTTGTCTAAAAAAAGGCAAAAAAATTGCTCATTTATAGCCGGTCAAAGTCTCAAAGGGCACGACCGCGCGAGGGAGGCGAAGGTCGTGGGAGGCGCGACGTTTGACAGAATTAAGTGAAGTTACATCCACGCGCCGGCATGGCGTGCGAACAAGCATAAGCTATACCGTCAGGCCTACGATATGGGTCTAGTAGACATGACATCTAGTGGGTCCCGCATAGTTCTCAAGAACTCTTTGGGGGCTTGCAGCCGTTTATCCACCAGGCAAGACAGCAACCCCATGCCGTTCGCACGCCCTACTCGTCCCCGTCTTCTACCTTACAATAGTTCGCTCCCAATCGTCCCGTCCTTTCACATTAGTTCGCTCCCAGTTTTTTTTTGCGGGGTACAACAGTTCAGCTTCTCCTAACCCTCCTCCAAAATCCATGGCCTCCCAAATCTCCATGGTCGCCGCTGAGTACCAGGTTAGAGCCATCACCGGCGATCAGTTCATCGTCATCTACACACGTGGATCCGAGACAGTGAAAGCATGGCTTGCTCGCTTCCTACGCATGTTCAACAGTTCAACGGATGAGTGGGTCGCTGGGCTAGATGTTGAGTACACCACAGTCCTGGGACGAGAGAAGGATCTAAAGGACGAAGAGAGGAAGAAGCCCGCCGTGATCTAGGTTTGCGTAAATAACATTTGCTTGGTCTACCACATATGCCATGCCGACGTTGAGTGCCAGGATTTTAAGAACTTCCTCAAGGACAAAAGAGTGAAATTCGTTAGTGTAGGCTTTAAGAACGACAGTGATGTCCTGCGTCGGATAGGTCTCGTTGTAGGCCAGCCCTTTGATCTCCAGAAGGCAACCCTGGTGTCCTCTCAACCTTCAATGTTGACCCTGGCAGCAGCCATGATTGATCCTTCGTATGCTAAACTGAAGAAACCTCATCACGAGTTTCATCATGCATGGGAGTCGAAGACATTAGATGAAGATCACATCCTGTACGCAGCAATGGATGCCTACCTTTGTTTAAATATCTACAAGGGTTGGATGAAGAAGCAGAGCCCAGTGTCCGGTTCAAGCAAAGAAGCGTCGGCGAAGAGGAAGAAGAAGAGGGATGAGGACGAAGTCGAGGACGTGGACTCGGACACCAAGTATGTGGCAGTGCCGTCGCTCATGCTGGTTTTGATGCAGTGTAAAGCAGACTAGTTACTTATTAGTTTATTTTCAAGGGTGTGTTGTGTTGAGGCCCCAGCAGAACTATGTTTATGTTCTTTCTCGTTATTTGAACTCTTTAGAACGTACAGTAGTACTAGTACTATGTCTTACTACTGTACTTCTTGCAGTTGGTACTACTGCTCGTATCTTTGTGTTCCTATTGTACTTAATACGTTCGTACTAGTAGTATAATTTGGGTCAGTCGATTTGTGAAAGAAGTTCGACGGAGCGAAGGAAGAAGACGACAGAAGAGGTGGAAGAAGCCCTTCTAGCCATCCATGTTGCATCAAATGGCTCACATGAGTCGACTGACCCAAATTGCTCCTTTAGATGGCAGGATCCACGTGGCATTCAAGGTCTCGAAGGTAGATTCCGAGTCCGCCCTCGGTTTGCAGGCTCAATGCGCGCGCGACCGGCTTCCGCCGCGACAGCCACCATGCGCGCCTCCTCCGCGCGGGCGAAGATGACAATGACACGCTAGTTCCTCCTCGCCGGCGTTCTGGAGCACGCGCTTGTCCTCCTATTTGTATGCTGCATGCATAGACGCGGCTCCACCAGCTGCTCGCGTGCTTAGCAGCGCGGCGGCATCGCGAGGAGGGACTGCAGACGACGTGAGCGAGCGAGCCTTCGGCTTCATGGCACAGGGATGGCGACACGGCGGTGATGGGCGAGAAATTGTTGGCCGGAGCAGGCGGGCACCGGCATGCGCAACGGCGGCGGCGGCATATTGATGAGTGCGCGTGTGGGAGCTTACTTTAGTTTTATATATAAGGTTGGTCAAACTTAAAAGAAAACCGTACTAGTACACGTAAACATTAGACTTAGGTAGCGCTTTTATTAGTTACTAGCTTATGTTCTTGCCCATTGTGACCAGCCTTAGTACCACGGCCACGATACGGAATCCTGTGCAAGCGCGTGAACCGCGGCCGCACGGTCGATCGAACGGTGCCTCACCGTGTCGCGCTCGAAGGACATCCACCAAACCTTTTTGTGTGTGTGAAAATAATCCTCGAATATTACTCAACTTTTTTTTCCTGTGAAAGTTCTTGACGCTGGAATATTTCCATATATTTGAATTTAGCTCCAGTTCGTGTTTATTTGGATTTGGACGTTTTAGGTGCGCCCTAGTTTTTTTAATACTGATTTTGTGTGTGTGACTGAGAGAGAACGTGTGTATGTGTCCATATGTGTGTTGTGGCGGAAGGGCAATGTGGAGACGGTGTGCGTGTGATACAGACATAGAGAGGTGTGAATGTGCAAATGATCGTGCATGAGTGAGACATAGACAGATGCCGATACGTTGTGTATACATGAGAGAACGGTCTTCTAGTTTACTTGTGTGTGTGTGTGTGAGAGAGAGAGAGGGGGAGAGGGAGAGAGAGACATAGAGAGAAGCATCCGTAACACAAGAACCATCTCTCTCGATTTGTCCGTCCCTCGCACGGTCGCATGCAACACATGCATCAACGCGCACATTTTGACACCCTCACCCGGCCCCTGCCAACCTCAAGGCCCGCACAATCTCTTCGTGAATACCCATTTCTCTCCTTAGGTTTGTTTTCTCTCAATATCTGACACACACACACACAGAGAGAGAGAGAGAGACACGCAGCACAACACACACACACTCCCCCGAGCACACAATTCATCCCCATCCAAGGTTATACGGCGACCACTCTCGCTTGTGCTTCTTTTGCACCCCAACATGCACAACACCTCAATCTTCAAAGAGGGCAACGAGCAGATCGAAGACGGCGACCACACCGCGCTAGAGAATGCGGGGTCATTTGGAAGCAGGGTGATGTGACGACGGCTGACTGACTCCTCCCCCCACCCTCTCTCTCTCTCTCTCTCTTGCACAAAATTACCAATCCCTCTCTCCCCCGCACAAAATTGTCAATCCCTCAACCCACGAGATCCTTCCCCTCTCATCCATGTTTTTCCTGCTCTCTCATCAAACATGTTATCTCTTCTCCTTCCACGTATACAGAATCCAGATGCACACGCATCTCATGTATATTACATGTATGCATCTTTCTCGCAGACCTAACTTCTTCCTCTCTCTTTCTCTCTCTATCTCTCTCTCTGTCTCATTAGGTTTGTCTCCTACTCTCTCGTCCACATACATACAATCTTTCCCGCCCTATCTGCTCCATCTTCAAAAGCTCTCTCTGCACGTTTCATTCACACATTGGGATACGTCAAAATGTTGCGTCTATAATGGCTGATGTAGAGTTATGGTTGTTCTTGTTGCATCCTACAAAGTAATAACTATGAAATGCATTTAGATTCTCATTTGACCGGGATTATGTGAGTTTGAGCATGTTGTCAAGTACTATAGACCTTGTATACATCTTGCGATTCGACAATGATTGTAACTATTGAATTGTATAGACCATTACATTCGAAGTCAATAGCCTAATATATTTATTTCACAATTTTAACAAATGATTAGTTCACTACAACTAAGAAAACAAATGTGTACTCCCTCAGTTTTTGTTTAAGTCCGGTATTAGCATTGGTCAAAGTCAAGTTTTGTAAACTCCCAGAAAGCTTATAACAAAAAATATTAACATATACAATAACAAATAAATACCATTAGATTCATTATTGAATGTACTTTCACATCATACATATTTGTTATGGTAAATGTTTATATTTTTCTATAAAGTTGGTCAAACTTTAGGAAGTTTGACTTCGGTCAAACCTAATATGCTGAGTTTACTACTACTACTCGCTAGTTGCTTAGCCGAATCACTCAACACGCCACACGGGGAGTCCAGTGTCACAAAATTTTGAGGTCGGCGGGAAAATCTCCCGCGACCCTGATTCGAGCAGTGGGAAGTTACCATCATAGCCTTCGGAACAGGCCTACGGATGACGCTTGGTAGGGGGCTGTTTTCGTAACTTCAGGTTCACCCTACCCAGCCAACCCCACCCCAGCACCCAGAGTAGTACACCTGAATACTCCCCAATTTCTATCCCCACCGCAAAATAGACTTCTCCACGGCACCGCAGCCTTCGTGCTCCTCCCCTTTACATCGACGCACTTGTCCACCGCAGCGCAACTGCCTCATCGACGACCTCGTACGCCACACTGGAGCCGGTCCACCGTCGTCGTCGTACACGAAGCCTCTTCCCCGGCATCGTATTCCACGGTCTCGGATCTTCTTCCCGGAAGCTGACGCCAAGCGCAGAAGTACCACCGTCGTGGACAATGAAATGACTCCCGTTGCCGACCATGACTCACAGAGGCCGCCGCGACCATCGTTCTCCTCCTCGATTGGTAATGTGTGTATTGAATCACTTAGCAGTACATGTGCAGTTCAATTTTGTTCATACCTACCCTTCAAATTTCCTGGGTGCTATTGTTCCCGTAAAAGTAATTGGTTATAGCCTCCATTGTCCAACAGAATATCAGCTTGTAATTGTGCATCGCTCCTGTATCGCGCTATGCTTGGGTAGGTTTTTCATCTACAACCAATAGTGTGGCAACTGATGGAAAGGTTTTTAGAACTAGCAAAATGCCCATGCGTTGCACGCATCAAGATGCATTTGTATGAGTAGTTTATCTTGTTGGAGATGCTCTAACATGGCAGACGAGTGCTTTAATGTTGCCCACAAGATGCGTGAGTATTACTAGTAGTATATTTTTCTTGCCATGTTGAGATTTTAAAACCACGAGTGCGAACATGTAGAGGAGCAATGAAGACCAAACACGGGATATTCGGGACATCTTCAAGGAGCGTGGCAAGTTAAAGAGGAGCTGCACCGAACCTGTAAAACGAGCTTTGGTAAGTAACACCCTTTCAATTACTTTCGTGTAGCCTCGTGTTCTTCGATGTGTATATGTTGTAGTTTCTGTTTCTCTTAAGCGTGGTGTTCTTTGATGTGTAATAAGAAGAGTCTTAATCGTCCTAATGCTTTCGTTTTTAGCTTGATGTAGGAAGTGGGTGTTCTCACCTTGTAGTCTGTTTTTATTTATTTTTTCCTTTTGAATTCACTTCTTCGAGTTCTGTTTATCTGGCACCTACTAATGGATCTAGGTTGCTCTGAGTATTGATCTAAAAAAGAAGTAACTTCATGTCAGGATGCAGTTCCTGCGAGGAGGGAAGTATGGTCAACCTCGAGATCATGTTTCCAAAATGAGGCTGGATTACACACAAGGTGTCAGTTCCCTAATGATGCTGGATTAGACACAAGGTGCAAATTCCCAGATGATGCTGGATTACACACAAGCCAGGTGGAGTCGTCAGTTGTTCGTGTCCTCGTGGCATTAGTAAAGGCTGAAAGAAAGTGTGCAGTAGCCCTTGAGAATGTAGCTGAGTTCCTGAAGAAGCGAAAAGAGAAATCAGATGCTCTCTTCACCCAAGCCAAAGAAGAGATGGAAGAAGCCAGAAATAAGCTAGCAGAGGCAGAGCAGGCTAGGCGTCTCCTGCTATCTAAAACTGTTGTCAATACAAAATTTCCTTCATAATAGCTAGGTTCAAATGTTTATCCAGTCATCATGCTTGTTGTGATGTCCGTGCATCTACTGATGTGGCACAAAATGTTTTTTTGGGTCATGTAATAACAGCAATTACTTTCCAAACAATAACAGACGAAGCATTGGACATGGTATAGTTCACGCGCAAGCCCGACATTCCAAGTTCAACTTCCACATCAAACTCATGTTCACAGATATCTGCACATTCATACATAATGTCCACAACCACGATTCACTTCAAAGCCAAAAAAATGTGAGGAGAGTTACAAATAAAGAAAATCCTCTACTAGTTCCTGCTACCAGTGCGAGCACAACAAGTCAAGACCATGCGTAAATTAATTATATTTTAGTCATTTTTTGTGTTCTAAAATGCCTACCGGCTCGCGGAAGGACGTGTTGCTGGCACACGCGCGGATTCAATGAAGGCAGGCGGGGCAGTCTTAAGCTGGTTGCAAGCGCGAGGAGGCGTGCTCAGCCGGGCCTGCAGCGAGTGTGGCCCTCTTGGCTGGCGCGCCGGTCCAATGCCTGCGCTATGAGAGGTCACGTCCATGTTAGAGCAATCACTCCCTCCAGTCCTTTTTTGTTTGGGTATTACCAAAATCTCGTTTTCCATTCACATTTTAGTGGTAAGAGTTGTGCGTGTGTGTCTGTGAGAGAGAGAGGAGACAGTAGTCGGGGTTGTCTGATCGGTAAACAAATGAATAATGTCACTCTGGGATGGAGACGAAAAGGAGACCGCAACAAATGTTGTGTCTACAGGAGAGAAGGATAGAGTAATTTTAGTGGTATGAGTCATATGTAGAGACATATAGGGTGTGTGTGAGAATCCCACAGAGATAAAGACAAAGTGAAAGGCGAGTGGAGACTGTGTGTTCGGCGGTGAAAAAGAAAGCTTAGGTACCGAGTGATACCAGAGAACAGTAGAGACGTGAGAGATAATGAAAACCGTGTAATTTATAATGATAGGGAAAGTGTGACACTTCTCAAGTGAGACGTCGAGAGACCATGTTTGCGAGGATAGGAGCAACATGAAGTGAGCGTGCGGGTGAGATGGAGAAAAAAGAGAGTGATAGCTACCTGAAGGAGCATGCATGTGAGAGAGATGGGCGTGAAAGGAGTGAACAAAAAAGGGATTCAAATATTTGAATTCGAGATGATGATACATGTAATCCATACACGAACCAAAATTGATCTATCAAACATGCATACTCATATGAATTCACGCACATCTATGTTATTTAATATGTAGATATTACTGATCCATACATTTTAGTAGAACATAATTTGGTTAATTTTTTTCGAATTCAACCTTAAGATTTCGAGATCGTTGTATTTGTAAATCATATTATACATATAAAGGAGCAGAATTCTTTGTTGTGCTTTTGAAAGTATATATAAAAATGATGTATATAGAATGTAATTCCAATTGAAAATGGATCCTGCCCGAACAAAAATAGAATACAAACGGGATTCGAATTGAGTTGGCACGGTAAACGTGCACTCTGCAAAATTTGAACGAAGCGGGGAAAGTCGCAGAAACCGCCCGAAACCAAAATCTGCGAGATGGAAATCACTACTGCCTATCCCTGCCACGCAAAGCCTATATGTTGGATTTCTATAGGTTTCGATAGGGGTAGGTTTGTAATTTCACCCAAACGTGACGTAATCGCCTCTCACCTGGATTCATACACGGTGGGCGCCAAAACACAGTGTGTCCTCGGCCGAAATCGACTCCCTCCCTGATTCATATTCATACAGGGTGGGTGCCAAAAACACACTCTCGTCGGCAAATATTTGGTGTATGCGAAATTTCCGTCCTATCCCCAACCGACTAGTGTTGCTGTGATGTAGTAGAAATTTGAAACGGGGCTAAATTTGTAAATTTCCTCACATTTGAGACAAGCGCGCCCTGAATACATGGTTCCCCCTTGCTCTCTACCTCCCTTTTCCCCATTCGTACTCCGTGGGCGCCAAAACACCCTCTCCACCCCACCCTCCTCCGTCCGCCGCCGTCCGCCACCCCATCCACTGCCTTCCTCCTCCACCATGTCGGAGCTGATACCCCGAGGCCGTCATCCATTACAAGAGATCGACCTCTCTCATCCACGGCTTCGGACCGGGATCCTTGTATCCCGTCCTCTCGCTTCATCCCCGCCGTCGTCCACCTTGCCGGCGCCGCTCCTACGACCGTCTCGTCCACCGCTTCCCGCCGCCACCGTCTACCCTCCTAGATCTGCTTCCACGCCGCCGACAGCCATCGCTACCGCAGCACCGTCAAATTCTTAGCAGATGCGTACACGGCGCCACACCAGAGGCGGTACTCTTTCATATCTGCTCAACTTATTTATCGCAGCAAGAAAATAGATCGCCACTGCTTTACTCTAATTTTTTGTCTTGGTTGCGAAGTTGCCTTTGTCCGGTTTGCACCTTCAGATCTGCCATGGCACGCTCAACACCATACTCGCAATGCTTATGGTTTTCCCCTTTTATATTCCACACTAGTTAAATCGCAGTAGACTAAATTTCAAAATTGGGTCAGTCGATTTTTCAGAGCTCGCCAGAGTTCACCGGTGCGATCGAAGGGGCTCGGGTGGTTATGGGGCCTCGCCGAACGAAGAAAACTCGACATAGGTGGGGGTTGGGGTGGGGGTGGGGGTGGGGTGGCGGAGGAACACGGGCGGTGCGGGCCGGTGGTCCGGCCGGCGGCCCATGCGGTGTTCTGTATGGGAAGAATCAGAGACGAGGAAGAAGAAGGGTTAGGAGACATAGGACCTTCATCCAACCGCCTGAAATGGCCGAGAGACAGCTAGGAGTTGCATTCTTAATGCGCTTTGGTTCATCATGTGTGAGCACTGCGCAACCAACATTTTATTATCCAAAATCTGCTTGCTCTTCTTTACCATGTTCCTCTTCCGTTCTTCTTTAATATGTACTCTCTCCGTTCCTAAATACAAGTCTTTGTATAGATTCCACCATGGACTACATATGGAGCAAAATGAGTGAATTTACACTCTAAAATGTACCTGGATACATCTGTATGTGATCCATAGTGGAAATCTCTACCAAGACTTATATTTTGGAACAGAGGGAGTATGATAGTAGTACAGTATGTTCCTTGTACTGAAGATGAGCAGGGACATTTGCAGTGTAGAGGTCTATACGGTCGGCTGTGATGGACACTTTGAGCCTCTTTGATTCGTAGGATCTTGTAAACATAGGAATAGGATTTGTAGTGGCCTGCCCACTTGAATCCTATAAGAATAGCAAGGAAATGCGGGGAGCTGTGTCGCCTTTAAGAGTTACATTGATATTAACAGTACCGCACCTTCACTTGAAGAGAGCTAGTATCCGAAGCCTTTCTAGCCGTACCGGTAATACTAGCACATATATTCCAGCAAGTTCCACTTTGCTGATTTAACTCTGATGCTTAAGGTTTTCCCGTTATATCTACACTATGACCTGTGTAGCTGCTTTGTGTCACACCAGCAGCAGTCCACTCTTGAAGCTAAACAATGCAATGACTTACAAAATTGGCACCAAGGCATTGAGTGCCATTCTGGATGCAATGAAACTCATACGCTCCCCACCTGTTGATTCTTGTTCAGAATATGATCCTAATGACTATTCTAACCTCGAGGAGTCAAAGGCAGATGGCATGTCCTGTTCACCCATCAAGGTGCCTATTCTAATTTGGCAATGTTTTATTGATTGCGGGTATCTTGCATGCGTTGTCTTGCATTTCTTCTACTTTGTTGCACCGCCATCTGCTTAGTTTACTCATCATATATGTCGAGATGCCATGCCCATCCATTATCAATACATATTCCATCTGTCATCATAACATGTCTTTCCACTCAAATGTTGTTCCTGTGCATCAGACATCAAAAAGGAAGAGGGTGATTGCCGAACCTGAAGGAGCACCAGCTAAGTCTTTGAAAAACGTGGTGGTGCTAGAGAAATCAGACAGCACCCCACTTATATTGGTTGTACAACCAGTGGCACAAAACGTAGGACCGAGTCCAGCAGACTGTACCCATACTTCACTGGCCACACCACTAGCCCCACCACACAGGACCTGCACTCCAGCAAATGGTATACCAATTTCATTTGCCATAGCACCAGCTGTACCACAGAAAAATCCCACTCCAGCAAAAAGTACAGCAAGTCCACTGGCCAAAGACCTATCCCAACTGCAGAGACGGCCAATTCCTGCAGATTGGAACCCCATTCCATTTATTCCCAGTTTAAGAGGCAATGCTTTCAATGTTGTTAGGGACTGTGTGCATATATTCCCATCATGGGAAGATTATTGTGAAGACAAACACCATTTTCACATCTTCCTGTCCAACTTACGTGTAAGTGCTATTATTCATGGCTATTATTTTCATGTTTTCTGCTGATTGAACACATGAATGATTTACATTACATTGTTGTAATTAGGCGAGGGTCAATCTGGATAGTCATGACGAGCAAAGCTTACTTGTGCTTTTCAAGGAAGCATTACAGCAGTATCAGTGTTACCTGAGGAAATCACACTTTGATGGCAAGTCTATAAACGAATTTCCGGTGAAGTCTCCTATGCTAAATTTAGAAGACATTGAATGGAAACACCTTGTTATGCACTGGTCTCGTTCCCAGGATGAGGTACTGCCTATGAAATCACATGACAATTTGAACTTCTACTTTTCTGCATGTGCCTTACGGATCTTTTTTGCAGGAAATCTCCTCGAAGAAGAATTTCAGTTTGACAAGAACGACGGGATATCGCAAATATGTTGCCTGCTACTTTGGTCTTGTTAGTACATGTTGTCCTGAATCATTGTACTTGCATACATACGTGGTTCATTATGTGACAGTAGTATGCATGATAGCTTGCTTATCGATTGCTCGCTCCAAATTATCTGATCTGTATGAATGGTTACATTACTGTAGAATATATCCAATGCCAATGTTGTTTTAGCTCTGCATTGTTCTTGTAAGTACATGCTATCCTTTATCAGTGTACTTATAATGACAGGTAGTTGTTCATGTACCATCACTCTGCAGCTTATTTTCCGTTGCCCTCCATTTTCTACACATCAGATATATATTTACTCTTACCATAAGGTTGGTACTGAAGAAGTTTAGTTGTGCATTGCTCTTGGCTGTACCTTTTGCCTGTATCGCTGCACTTACATTTATAGCTACTTGGTTATGTAGCATCACTCTTCATCTTATCTTAAATATTCCCCATTTTTCATATATTTTCACATCTATATTTACTCTTAACAAAATATAGAATAAAGGCAATGATTTTGAAGAAGATTCTGTGGTAAACTTCTTGAATTCCCCCCCCCCATCAGCATGGACAAGGCCTTTATAGAGCATGTCTTCACCAATAATGTAAGTTTGTCCATCTCAAGCCTTCAAACTTTGTTGTATATATTTGGTTAGGCATGACTGCAACAGCTGTTTATTTTTGGTGTTTGCATCAAATTGCTTGTTTAAAGTTTATTATATGTAGTTCATAAACAAAAGTTCGTCCTTTCTCAATTTAAGTTTTCAGTTGTACAACCAAGTTCCTTCTTCATACCATGTAAATTAAACTATACAGAGCAAGTGATCTTCTTTTGCACTGCATGTATGCTTCTGTTCTTCATCTGTAATCTAGTGGTGTGGTGAACCTACCCACTACAGCACAATGTCATATTCTGCAATGTCTTAACTATGAAAAATGTCATATCATTCTACTATTATTTAAACCATCTCTTTATTTGCCAATCTGAAATGGTATAAATTGACAGCACACTAACCATTGATACTTATGAGTTCTTGATCTGTAATCCAGTGGTGTCGTGAAGCTGCCAACTCCTTCACAATGTCATTTCCTGCCATGTCTTGAGCTGAACAATACCATATTGTGTCACTTTATTCGTCAGTAAGAAATGTGATGAATTGTCAGCACTGATACTTTTATGTGCAAAACATGTCATCTGTCTTCTTGTTTATCTTTCAGAGTGAGGAAGATATAAGTGTTGAACAAGCACAGTCTCATCACCTTGCTCAACTGCTTGCGCTGTAGCTCCCCAGTTGGGCTAACCTTTCTTGAACTCTATTGAAGTGCTGTCGGTTTTGTATATTATTTTGTCGGTGTGTTTATTTGCACTGGTGGCGATCTTTGATGCCCAGTGTATGTAATCTGCTGTCTGCTTGTGCTTTATTATCATAGTGGCGAACTTTGATGCCCAGTGGATGTAATATGCTGTAATTTCTTTATTGTATAGTATAGGTTTTTTCTTATTCATGATGCTGCAATTATTTTACTGTATATATATCTTGTCTTCGCAGTAAACCGGCCAAACCATAAAATTACGGTACATAATCAGGCCGTCATGCAATCACGATGTAGGTTGGCCTGAAACGTGCCGATCAGCTCACGGGTCGGCAGCAGCCCGAAATGAACCCCGGCCCATGATTGTGTGAATCAAATCACGGGCTTTTAACAGGCCGAAAAATTGTCTCGGTCCTTGTTTGGCCTAATCAGATATCGGCTACGAGCAGGCCGGATGCAAACCGGGCCGTAGTTAGGCCCAACTATATGATGGGCTTTTAACAGGCTGAAATTAATATAGGGCCGAAATGTTAAACGGGCCCTTAACAGGCCAAAACTAATATCAGGCTGAATTACTAAGTGGGCCTTTAGCAAGTGGGGCCAAAAGCATAGTGTCCAGTTGAGGGCCGAATCTGATATGGGCCATAATTAGGCCCAAAACCTCTTAAAGGGCCGGACCTGATCTAGGCCGTAATTTGGTAGGCTTTTAACGGGCCGGATCTCATATGGGCCACTATTAGGCCCGGAGTGTGGCAGGCCATTAATAGACCGTATCAAATATGGGCCGGCATTTGGCCCAAAACATGGCAGCCAGTTAAGGGGCCGGCCTACTAGGGTCCTCAAAATCTTGTGGGCCTACAGCTGGGCCGGCCCATTAATGTTAGAGAAATCTCGTGGGCCTTTAGCTGGGCCGGCCCATTATGATCCGCAAGAATTTTGTGGGCCTTTACCTGGGCCGGCCTATTATGGCCCACAAAAATCTTATGGGCCTTCACCTGGGTCGGCCCATTATGGCCCGCAAAATATTGTGGGCCTTTAGCTGGGCCAGCCCATTATGGTCCGCAAAATATCGTGGGCCTTTAGGTGGGCCGGCCCATTATGGTCCGCAAAATCTTGTGGGCCTTTAGTTGGGCCGGCCCATTTAAACTTGTTGAGCCATGCCACGTGTTGACGTATCATAGGCGCCTTCTGTCCAGTGAGTGGATGACATATGTCCCGAAGATGAGGCGACACATGTTTCCTCTAGCCAATGATGATTTTACACGTGGAAAATCCCCATTGGTCGGGGTTGTTAACGGGTTATCGGATCCAAAACCCGACCCGATAGCTTAATGGTGTTCCGTTACGGTGGATGCCACGTGTCGGTCACCCTTGACGAAAGCACTTCTATGACGCGTGATTTATCGTCATGGAAGTGGATACTTCCGTGATGATAATTTTGGTAATGTCATGGAACACTTCCACGACAGCACATGTATGACTATCTTGATTTCGTCATAAATTTGTCATGGATGTACATGCATGACAAAAAAAGCGACCTACTGTGACAAACGCGTATCATCACGGAAGTGTATTTTTTGTTGTAGTGAAGAGATGAACTAGGGTTTGAGATGAGAGGGTGCTGGTGAAGATGTTGATGGAGATTGCCCCCCTCCCGATGAGAGGATCATTGGTGATGACGATGGTGATGATTTCCCCCTCCCGGAGGGAAGTTTCCCCGGCAGAATAGCTCCGCCGGAGCCCTAGATTGGTTCCGCCAAGGTTCCGCCTCGTGGCGGTGGAGTCTCATCCCGAAAGCTTGCTTATGATTTTTTTCTCGGACGAAAGACCTCATATAGTAGAAGATGGGCATCGGAGGGCCACCATGGGGCCCACGAGGCAGGGGGCGCGCCCAGGGGGTAGGGAGCGCCCCCCACCCTCGTGGCTAGGGTGTGGGCCCCCTTTGGTATTTTCTTCGCTTGGTATTTTTTATTATTTCCAAAAGTAACTTTTGTGGAGTTTCAGGACTTTTGGAGTTGTGCAGAATAGGTCTCTAATATTTGCTCCTTTTCCAGCCGAGAATTCCAGCTGTCGGCATTCTCCCTCTTTATGTAAACCTTGTAAAATAAGAGAGAATAGGCATAAGTATTGTGACATAATGTGTAATAACAGCCCATAATGCAATTCGATATAAAAGCATGATGCAAAATGGACGTATCAACTCCCCCAAGCTTAGACCTCGCTTGTCCTCAAGCGAAAGCCGAAATCGAAAAATATGTCCACATGTTTAGAGATAGAGGTGTCGATAAAAATAAAATACGGACATAAGGGCATCATGATCATTCTTAGAACAGCAACATATATATATATATATATATATATATATATATATATATATATATACTAGCAAACATGCCCGTGCGTTGCAACGGGAGAAAAAAAGGTTGATGTGCTTCGCTGTAAAGCAAATGTCAATTATCATTAATCAGGCCAGACAGATGGATGATAAGTTTGATGATAACAAAAATGATGAATCAATTAACAATAGGAATCCTTGGGCCGCTAGTTCGAAACTTGGGAAGTGGATCCTAGTCAACTAATGGGATGAACAACCTTATCTTTAGATTACCGTAATGGTAAAAAATACCAAACACGCAATGCTTCTTTTGAGTTACATCGGATAATAAAATTATAGTATACTTCGTCCGACATCCAGGCATGCATGGTGTGTTAACCGCGATGTCCTGTCGTATGGACATTCTAACTTCTTGTTTTACTTAGTCTGTTGTACCTCAATTAAGGACTAATCATAATTTCCTCTTTTCTAGCTTTATTGAAAGTGCAAGCATATAAGCCTTTATCGTGTGTCCTATAAGGCTTTGTCAAACATTGTCTAATCCTTATCCATGTATATATGATGTTTGTTTCCTTCTTAGTTTTCGCCTCCACATAGTCGGTATGAGTCCGTGAGGGAGAAAACAGGATATTTTTTCACGAATAAGACATAAACAAAGTTAATTTAAACCTTAAAATAAAAACATGTAGCATAGAATCAAATTTGGTAAGAGAATAGACACATCTGTGCGCTAACACGTCTCGGAGAGATTTGGTGACACCCTTGCTAGCTAACACGTCTAATAAGTGTTGAAAACTCAACACGTGTGCACGCTAGCTAACATGTGGGCTGTTTTTTTTAGAAGTAACACGTCGGCTTTGGTAGTAGAAATCAGCGCCCTCGTTGACGCTCCACGCCCCACAACATCGCAAAATGAATAAGTACAAAATGATTTTGCAATGGAAGGAAAAAGCACTTGATTTTACTGTTTCATATATTCTTTGTTTAGTACTTCAGTTAGCCTTCATTCGTGTACCGACCCCAATGCCAGGGCAGGAGGCCGGAGAGGCTTGCCGCAAGCCCACACCTGACACGACGAAACCTACTCCCAGCAATTCCGATCCACCACAGCCTCTCACCCTGCAACGCGAAGATGCTCCCTTATGGTGTAACTGTGGAATGGTATCTGCTTGTTACTTCAATTAGTAAAAAAACAAGTATGCAATGTTGTCAACTTGTTGACGACTTTGTTCTAGGTTCTTGACATTAGCTCATCATGCCTTGTGTGACACTCATGTGTGAAAATATTCAGTTTTATCGCCATGGAAGAAACAAAAAGATGGAATTCTTTTTCTTTATAAACTACATTTAGCACAAGAGTACCAATAATTGCAAGGTGCTTCATCCATACTGTACACAGGGGTTCTAGTGAAATTAATTGGTCAAAGTACAAAGTACTTTTACAAACTAAAAGATGCACTTATATGGACAATATGAATGTATTAGGAGAATAAAGATTCTAACAATGAACTATGGAGAAAAACAATGATGTGAAAACAACAATTTTTCCGCTAGATCCATAACTGTAGAAAAACATCCAATTGATTGTATCAATACTTCAATTAACTAACTGGGAAGTAGTATTACTTTAGAACAACATATATTCAAGATGATATCCTATACAAACATTTTTGTGACCAAAACCAAAAAAGTGTCAACATTTCCCAGATCCATAAACATAAGAACATAGTGGACTGATACCCACACACCTAATAATTTCCTGCACTTTAGTGTGGCATTTGCAAGATATTCGGTAGAAAGGATCATAAAGAGAGCTTAGCCATTCCACCTCTAGACAGTACAATCAGGTCTTTAGCTTTAACTTAATAACCGAACTGCAAGTGAGAACATGATACTCCTGATAATAGAAGAACATGCAACATATTTTTCTAGAACCAAGATAGAATTGTCACGGTGTACCGTGTACGCCAAAAGCTAGAGCTGATGAGTGAAGAAAACCAGCAGGCGGCTATGATCAATGTCACTAAATTAAATAGTCCAAATCTTTGTTGTAGGTCCAAGTGGTGTCCAAAGCCTTTGAGAATCTGCAGTTGAGACTTGAGAATATACAACAAGAAGACACAGGTGCATGATACACCCAGGAAGAATTCAGCTTCAGAGTGGCACACTACAAACTGGGTACACAGGAAGAATTAGCTTCAGAGTGGCACACTACAAACTGGGTTCACAAAAGACATGGAAGGTACCTATATACTATAGTGGAAGCTACATCCAGGAAAAGAAAGTAGTATTCAGATTCAGATTGTCAAGGAAGAAAGGAAGACATAAACATTTGATGAAGATGCAATTTCTTGGTAGAAAGCAGGCACCTCCGCTTTGATCCTACGTGATTTCATCGCCAAAATGCATTCAATCTCACTTCACAATCACTATAAGCTGAGCTTGACTTGCAAACACACATTGATCTAGTTCCTAGTAGTTGTTTGTTTTGGTAAGATATCCATAATCCGTCTTTAACCACCAATATTTTACTTGAATATATTTATTGAAATGTCATAAAACTATATATTGTGAAATCATGTTGAAGATAAAAGTTCGTATAGGATTTTTAAGTATCCAATCTTAATATCTTTATAGGTATCCTGGTAGGTCAAATTTCATCCATACTGTACAAACAAGAGGACTACTAAAATCAATTGGCCAAAGTACATCTGCACTTTATAAAATGGAGAGTATGACTATATTAGGAGAATAAAGATGTAGACACTGAACTATGGAGAAAAACAATCTTGACTAAATATGAAGAACTATTTGTGTGGACAAATACGGTGGAATTTTGTACAGCAAACCAAGTTTGACTCAAATCAAGTGCTTGGATGTATCACTCTTGCATCTTTTCACTCTCCTGCTCAAACATTAGCCTTACATATTCTCTCCAACCAAAATAAACAAAATTAGGAAATAATTAGTCACTAACAATATACTGAAAATTGACAATAAAACAATCTTTTTCATATGTCATAATCACGCATTCCTACTGCTATTATAGGTGTCAATATATATGAAACAAATGTATGGTGAGCTGAAGGTACATTTACTATGATAAACTTTTAAGAGTAAAGGATTTAAAGAATCATTATCATTTTCTAATTAATCTGACGCAATGAAATTTCTTCTGCTTAAGTAGAACAAAGGACAAAGAATGTTCAGCATAATGGAAAGGCACTCACATCAGCAACACTGATTTTATCTGGTCTGAAGACATAATCTTCCGAATCAACTCAAATCAGCAGCACTGATTTTATCCGGTCTAGAGAAATAATCTTCCAAATCAACTAACATATTAAAGCTCCCTTTATCAAAAGAAAATCAACTCAGATCGGCAGCACTGATTTTATCTGGTCAGGATATATAATCTTCCAAATCATCCTCGACACCCAAGTTCATCTTAATTAACAGTACAAACCTGAAAGAAAGGAGGTCATCCTAATTATCAGATGCAGACAAAACATAATCTCAAAGAAGATGAAGAAACTAAGATTTCAATTGACCGCAACCACCACGATGCTCCTGCTTGCTGGAGTGGTGGAGGTCCGATCCCGTCGAAGGCGTGGTGGCGGTGGCCCATGACGAGCAGTCGGTGGACTCTGTCCTTGGTGCAGCGCATAGCTCAACCTCTCAACACCCAAGATCCTCCTGAGGAGAGCCGCCGTCGCCGTCATGCGCCACGTCTCCTGCCGGAGCCGTTCGCCTGCGTCCGCGAGTGTGCGCATGTACCCGCGACCCCACCGCTCTCTCCTTTTCCTACTTAACTCCCATGGCGCTCGAGCTCCGCCGTGAGCTCCTCGCAT
>NC_041384.1:714955864-714966428 GCF_002162155.2 Triticum dicoccoides
GGTCCGCCACGAGCCCAAAGCCGCCCTTCCTCCGCACACCTTCTCCGCCTCGCCGCATCTCCACCTTAGTTCCTCATCTCCATGGATCCCCTTTTCCCTGGTACACAGGAGCTGGAGGTTAGCAATTGAAACGTACAGGCACAGGAGAACCAAACGTTTTCTGAGATGCCCACTTAAAAAGAATGACTGCGAGCTGAATAGCAAAAACCACAGGGATCTTTTTGCAAAAACGCCGCGACGGTGAACCCGGAGACTCAATCTGTGATTTATTATTAGGGAGATATATATATATATATAATCATATGATCTCTTATGCTAAAGTAACAATTCAATCACAATTTCAAGTATGAATCATAAACTTCGTTGAGAACCAACAAACTCTAATCTCAGTCATTGAGGCAATTGCAATTTATCATAACATAGGAAAGAGTCAATATAAGAGCTTTTCAGCAAGTCCACATACTCAACTATCATTTAGTCTTTCACAATTGCTAATACTCACGCAATATTTATGGGTATGGAGTTTTAATCGGACACAAAGAAAGACAGGGGCTTATAGTTTTGCCTCCCAACGTTTTACCTCAAGGGTAATGTCAACCATAATAGTTCATGAAAACTCACATCCAATTAGCTATATATATCTGGATCTTTCCAACACATTGTGCTTGCCAAAGGATAAAATGTAAAAGGAAAGGTAAAGATCACCATGACTCTTATATAAGGTAGAAGATAAAAGTAAAAAAGATAGGCCCTTCGCAGAGGGAAGCAGAGGTTGTCATGCGCTTTTATGGTTGGATGCACAAAATCTTAATGCAAAAGATCGTCACTTTATATTGCCACTTGTGATATGGACCTTTATTATGCAGTCCGTTGCTTTTATTTCTTCCACGTCACAAGATTGTATAAAGCTTATTTTCTCCACATTAATAAGTCATACATATTTAGAGAGCAACTTTTATTGCTTGCACCGATGACAACTTACTTGAAGGATCTTACTCAGTCCATAGGTAGGTGTGGTGGACTCTCGTGGCAAAAACGGGTTTAGGGATATTTGGAAGCACAAGTAGTATCTCTACTTCGTGCAAAGAAATTGGCTAGCATGAGAGGGAAAGGCAAGCTCAACATGTTGGATGATCCATGATATAATTTATCTCAGATGTAAGAAAACATAACCCATTACGTTGTCTTCCTTGTCCAACATCAACTCTTAGCATGTCATACTTTAATGAGTGCTCACAATCATAAAAGATGTCCAAGATAGTATATTTATATGTGAACCTCTCTTTCTTTATTACTTCCTATTAATTGCAACGATGACCAAAACTATGTCAACTCTCAACAACTTTTATTCATCATACTCTTTATATGTGTGCTCATTACTCTCCATAAGATCTATATGATCTCTTTATTTCTTTTTATTTCTTCTCTTTTATTTTATTTAATTCCCTCAAGATCATAGCAAAATAATCAAGCCCTTGACTCAACACTAATCTTTATTATATATAGCTCATGGACTCGGTTGCATAGAAGGATCATAAAGCAAAACTCACAACTAGATCATACTAAACCTTTATTCTACTAGTTCAAGATATTATCAAAAGGATCAAACTAAGAAAAACGGTAGAGATAAAAGTGATGGTGATACGATCGCGGGGCACTCCTCCAAGCTTGGCAGTTGCCAAGGGGAGTGCCCATACCAGATACCCAGTTCTTCTTTGTTGGTGAAGAAGGTGGAGTTGTTGATGATGTAGGCTTGTCGTCCCTCTTCCAAGGCACAGGCTCACCATCATAGAAGGATGATCGAGTATCCTGAATCCTCAAATCTGCAGCCAAACTCATCCTCTTGAATCTATATTCATACTCACAGTTTTGATTTTGCGGGTCATAGATCTGGGCTTGGAGGTGCTCGATTTTCTCATGAACTTGAAGATGGCCTCCCCAATGTCCTTGGCGTCCAGCTTGTGGTTGTTGGTGAACTCCGTGATCATAATGTGATTGGAGTTGAGTCCACACTCCACTATCTCCTGACACTTGAAAACTTGTTGCTCCAATGCCTCGAGCCTTGCCTCTGTGCTTCTGGTCCTCCTTGGTCCCTCAACATCGCGGATGTGCAACAACCCCTCACGCATCTCAATGGTTTGAGGGTGTTGCAGCACCTCCGCGAGGTAGGGGTTGATGACCTTCTTGAAGAACTTGTCCTTGGGGGCACTTGAAGACGACATGATGACCTAGATCTGTCAGAAAAACAGCTCGAAACAAAGACAAGAGATATTTGCGTGATACGGTGGTCAAAACCTTCGGGAGATTATATAATGAATTTTTACCGACCAAAAGAAGTAGCGTGCAAGAAAACGGAGTTTGGAAAGCACACGAGGTGCCCACGAGGTAGGGGGCGCGCCCTCCACCCTCGTGGAAGCCTCGTGTCCTTTCCGGTCTGCTTCTTGTTTTCCTATTTTCTTAAATATTCCAAAACGAATAAATATTGCCATTAGAACTGTTTTGGAGTCGGTTTACTTACCGTACCACGTACCTATTCCTTTTTGGAGTCTGAAACATTCTGAAAAGTGTCCCTTATGTATTCCTCCGGGGTTACAGTTTCAATAATATTATTTTCAACATTTATGGGATTACCTGAGATATAATGTTTGATTATTTGACCGTTCACTGATGTCTACTACACAACCTTCTTCTTGTAGGCATTATTGGGCCTCCAAGTGCAGAGGTTTGTAGGACAGTAGCAAATTTCCCTCAAGTGGATGACCTAAGGTTTATCAATCCGTGGGAGGCGTAGGATGAAGATGGTCTCTCTCAAACAACCTTGCAACCAAATAACAAAGAGTCTCTTGTGTCCCCAACACACCCAATACAATGCTAAATTGTATAGGTGCACTAGTTCGGCGAAGAGACAGTGATACAAGTGGTATATGGATAGTAGATAATGATTTTTGTAATCTGAAAATATAAAAAAAAGCAAGGTAAATAATGGTAAAAGTGAGCACAAACGGTATTGCAATGCTACGAAACAAGGCCTAGGGTTCATACTTTCACTAGTGCAAGTTCTCTCAACAATAATAACATAATTGGATCACATAACTATCCCTCAACATGCAACAAAGAGTCACTCCAAAGTCACTAATAGCAGAGAACAAACGAAGAGATTATGGTAGGGTACGAGACCACCTCAAAGTTACTCTTTCCTATCAATCAGTTGGGCTATTCCTATAAGTGTCACAAACAGCCCTAGAGTTCGTACTAGAATAACACCTTAAGACACAAATCAACCAAACCCCTAATGTCACCTAGATACTCCAATGTCACCTCAAGTATCCGTGGGTATGATTATACGATATGCATCACACAATCTCAGATTCATCTATTCAACCAACACATAGAACCTCAAAGAGTGCCCCAAAGTTTCTACCGGAGAGTCAAGACGAAAACGTGTGCCAACCCCTATGCATAGATTCCCAAGGTCAGGGAACCCGCAAGTTGATCACCAAAACATACATCAAGTGGATCATAGAATACCCCATTGTCACCACAGGTATCCCACGCAAGACATACATCAAGTGTTCTCAAATCCTTAAAGACTCAATCCGATAAGATAACTTCAAAGGGAAAACTCAATCCATTACAAGAGAGTAGAGGGGGAGAAACATCATAAGATCCAACTATAATAGCAAAGCTCGCGATACATCAACATCATACCACCTCAAGAACACGAGAGAGAGAGAGAGAGAGAGAGAGAGAGAGAGAGATCAAACGCATAGCTTACATACCCTCAGCCCCGAGGGAGAACTACTCCCTCCTCGTCATGGAGACCACCGGGATGATGAAGATGGCCACTGGAGAGGGACTTCCCCCTCCAGCAGGGTGCCGGAACGGGTCTAGATTGGTTTTCGGTCGCTACAGAAGCTTCTGGTGGCGGAACTCCCGATCTATTGTGTTCCCCGAAGTTTTTAGGGTATATGGGTATATATGGGAGGAAGAAGTACGTCGGTGGACCTCCGGGCTGTCCACGAGGCAGGGGGCGCGCCCAGGGGGGTGGGCGCGCACCCCACCCTCGTGGGCAGCCCGGGACTCTCTTGGTCCAACTCCAATACTCCGTGGGCTTCTTCTGGTCCAAAAATAAGTTCCATGAAGTTTTAGGTCAATTGGACTCCGTTTAATTTTCCTTTTCTGCGATACTCTCACACAAGGAAAAACAGAAACTGGCATTGGGCTCTAGGTTAATAGGTTAGTCCCAAAAATAATATAAAAGTGCATAATAAAGCCCATAAACATCCAAAACAGATAATATAATAGCATGGAATTATAGATACGTTAGAGACGTATCAGCATCCCCAAGCTTAATTCCTGCTCGTCCTCGAGTAGGTAAATGATAAAACAGAATTTTTGATGTGGAATGCTACCTAACATATTTCTCTAAGTAATTCTCTTCATTTTTGCATGAATGTTCAGATCCATAAGATTCAAGACAAAAGTTTAATGTTGACATAAAAATAATAATACTTCAAGCATACTAACTAAGCAATCATGTCTTCTCAAAATAACATGGCCAAAGAAAGTTCATCCCTACAAAATCATATAGTTTGGTCATGCTCCATACACAAGAATGCTCTCATCATGCACAACCCCGATGGCAAGCCAAGCAATTGTTTCATACTTTAGTAATCTCAAACCTTTTTCAACTTTCACGCAATACATGAGCGTGAGCCATGTATATAGCACTGTGGGTGGAATAGAATATAATGATGGGGTTATGTGGAGAAGACAAAAAGGAGAAAGTCTCACATCGACGCGGCTAATCAATGGGCTAGGGAGATGCCCATCAATTGATGTCAATGCAAGGAGTAGGGATTTCCATGCAACGGATGCAGTAGAGCTATAAATGTATGAAAGCTCAATAAAAGAAACTAAGTGGGTGTGCATCCTCACGAAGACCTAGGGCACTTGAGGAGGCCCATTGTTTGAATATACAAGCCAAGTTCTATAATGAAAAATTCCCACTAGTATATGAAAGTGACAAAACAAGAGACTCCCTATCATAAGGATCATGGTGCTACTTTGAAGTGCAAGTGTGGAAAAGGATAGTAGCATTATCCCTTTTTTTATTTTTTTTATTTGGCCTTTCCTTTTTTTGGACTTTCTTTTTTATTTGGCCCCCTTTTTGCCTTTTTTGGGACAATGCTCTATGAATGATGATCATCACACTTCTATTTACTTACAACTCAAGAATTACAACTCGATACTTAGAACTAGATATGACTCTATATGAATGCCTCCGGCGGTGTACCAGGATTGCGATGAATCAAGTGTGACATGTATGAAAAATTATGAACGGTGGCTTTGCCACAAATACGATGTCAACTACATGATCATGCAAAGCAATATGACAATGATGAACGTGTCATGATAAACAGGATGGTGGAAAGTTGCATGGCAATATATCTCGGAATGACTATAGAAATGCCATAATAGGTAGGTATGGTGGCTGTTTTGAGGAAGATATAAGGAGGTTTATGTGTGAAAGAGTGTATCATATCACGGGGTTTGGATGTACCGGCGAAGTTTGCACCAACTCTCAATGTGAGAAAGGGCAATGCACGGTACCGAAGAGGCTAGCAATGATGGAAGGGTGAGAGTGCGTATAATCCATGGACTCAACACTAGTCATAAAGAACTCACATACTTATTGCAAAAATCTACAAGTCATCAAAAACCAAGCACTACGAGCATGCTCCTAGGGGGATAGATTGGTAGGAAAAGACCATCGCTCGTCCCCGACTGCCACTCATAAGGAAGACAATCAAAGAACACCTCATGTTTCAAATTTGCTACATAACGTTTACCATACGTGCATGTTACGGGACTTGCAAACTTCAAAACAAGTATTCCTCAAATTCACAACTACCCAACTAGCACAACTTTGATATCACTATCTCCATATCTCAAAACAATCATCAAGTATCAAACTTCTCTTAGTATTCAATGCACTTATATGAAAGTTTTAATTATATCCCTCTTGGATGCCCATCATATTAGGACTAGTTTCATAACCAAAGCAAATTACCATGCTGTTTAGGACTCTCAAAATAATATAAGTGACGCATGAGAGTTCATCTATTTCTATAAAATAAGACCACCACTGTGCTCTAAAAAGATATAAGTGAAGCACTAGAGCAAATGACAAACTACTCCGAAAGATATAAGTGAAGATCAATGAGTAGTCGAATAATTATGCAACTATGTGAAGACTATCTAACATTTAAGAATTTCAGATCTTGGTATTTTATTCAAACAACAAGCAAAACTAAAGAAAATAAAATGACGCTCCAAACAAAACACAAATGATGTGGTAAATAAAAATATAGCCCCAAGTAAAATACCGATGAACGAAGATGACAGAGGGGATGCCTTCCGAGGCATCCCCAAGCTTAGGCTTTTGGTTGTCCTTGAATATTACCTTGGGGTGGCTTGGGAATCCCCAAGCTTAGGCTCTTGCCACTCCTTATTCCGTAGTCCATCGAATCTTTACCCAAAACTTGAAAACTTCACAACACAAAACTTAACAAAAAACTTGTAAGCTCCGTTAGCGAAAGAAAAGAAAACACCACTTCAAGGTACTGTAATGAACTCATTATTTATTTATATTGGTGTTAAACCTACTTTATTCCAACTTCTCTATGGTTTATAAACTCTTTTACTAGCCATAGATTCATTAAAATAAGCAAACAACACACGAAAAATAGAATCTGTTAAAAACAGAACAGTCTGTAGTAATCTGTAACTAACGCAAACTTCTGGAACCCCAAAAATTCTAAAATAAATTGCTGGAGGTGAGGAATTTATCTATTAATCATCTTCAAAAATAATTAACTAAATAGCACCCTCCAATAAAAAATGGCAGCAATTCTTGTGAGCGCTAAAGTTTCTGTTTTTTACAGCAAGATCAAAAAGACTTTCCCCAAGTCTTCCCAACGGTTCTACTTGGCACAAACACTAATTCAAACATAAAAACTCAATCATAATAGAGGCTAGATAAATTATTTATTATTAAACAGGATCAAAAATCAAGTAATAAAAATAAAATCAGGTTGCCTCCCAACAAGCGCTATCGTTTAACGCCCCTAGCTAGGCATGATGATTTCAATGATGCTCACATAAAGGATAAGAATTGAAACATAAAGAGAGCATCAAGAAGAATATGACTGGAACATTTAAGTCTAACCCACTTCCTATGCATAGGGATTTTGTGAGCAAATAACTTATGGAAACAAGAATCAACTTGCATAGGAAGGTAAAACAAGCATAACTTCAAAACTTTAAGCACATAGAGAGGAAACTTGATATTATTGCAATTCCTACAAGCATATATTCCTCCCTCATAATACTTTTCAGTAGCATCATGAATGAATTCAGAAATATAACTATCACATAAAGCATTGTTTTCATGATCTACAAGCATAGAATTTTTATTACTCTCCACATAAGCAAAATTCTTCTCATTCGGAATAGTTGGAGTATCATAAGAGACTCGAATACTATAAATTGTTTCCACATTAAAAGAGTAATGTTCAGAAAAGGGGTAATCATAATCATGACAAGTTTTATAAATATAATCACTACTTTTTATAGCATAAGTATCATCACAATAATCATCATAGGTAGGAGGCATGCTATCTTCATTATAAATTTGCATATCAAAACTTGGGAGGCTAAAAATATCATCTTCATTAAACATAGCATCCCAAAGCTTGGGACAAACATTAATTGCAGCAAATATATTCTCAAAAACATCATCTTCATCAAACATAGCATCCCCAAAGCTTGGGCCTTTTCATATCATAAGCATAATCACTCTCATCATTAATAGTATGGATAGCACCAGTAGTATAGCAATTATCATATTCTTCCAAGCAAGTGACAAAAAGATTTTCAAGATCATAAGAAGTATCATTATCTTCCACAATTATATTTTCATGAGGCACAATATTAATAGGAGCGACATTATTTGGGGGAGATATCTTTTTACCTCTCTTCCTTTTTCTTTTCTTCTTCATCACATCATGTGTGGGTTCAATCCTCTTTTTGGAGCTCCTTATTAATGAGATTGGTTGAATAGGAGGCTCCTCCTCGTTACCTGATTCATCATAAGAAATAATAGGAGGGTATTGGGAAGTCTCTTCCCTTTCATTACTATTCTCTTCATCTTCTATTTGTTTTATTTTCTTTATGTAGTTGGCAATATAAGGATTTTCAATGCAATTCACAGCACAATACATATAAATTTCCACTAGATCAAAATCGAGAAATTTATCGAGATTAAATTTTGGAATACCCTCAGTTATATGTTTCATTTCTTCATAACCCAAAAGAAGATTAAGCTCTTTATGATGCTCAAGGGTAATCAAGTTATCACAATTTTTGGACACGACTTGATCATGAAACAAATAGCATTGGAGCTTTAAATGACCATGTTCATTGCAAACTTCACAAGGATGGCGATAAGTATTGAATCTTTCAGCACAAACATCTAGCCTTTCTTGCAACAATTTAGTTTCTAAATGCTTATGCCTCTTGCAATATCTATCTTCCCTATATGGTGTGTACTTGCAAACCCAATGCACTCCACAAAAATTGACATGTTTATAGGAGACATTTTCATCATAACTAGTGCAATCATCATTAGTACTATGGATATTCAAGGAGTTCATACTAACAACATTGCAATCATGCTCATCATTCAAAGATTTACTGCCAAACATTTTAATGCATTCTTCTTCTAACACTTTGGCACAATTTTCCTTTCCATCATACTCACGAAAGATATTAAAAAGATGAAGCGTATGAGGCAAACTTAATTCAATTTTTTGTAATTTTCTTTTATAAACTAAACTAGTGATAAAACAAGAAACTAAAAGACTCGATTGCAAGATCTAAAGATATACCTCCAAGCACTCACCTCCCCGGAAACGGCGCCAGAAAAGAGCTTGATGTCTACTACACAACCTTCTTCTTGTAGACGTTGTTGGGCCTCCAAGTGCAGAGATTTGTAGGACAGTAGCAAATTTCCCTCAAGTGGATGACCTAAGGTATATCAATCAGTGGGAGGCGTAGGATGAAGATGGTCTTTCTCAAACAACACTGCAACCAAATAACAAAGAGTCTCTTGTGTCCCCAACACACACAATACAATGGTAAATTGTATAGGTGCACTAGTTCGGCGAAGAGACGGTGATACAAGTGGTATGTGGATAGTAGATAATGGTTTTTGTAATCTGAAAATATAAAAACAGCAAGGTAACTAATGGTAAAAGTGAGCACAAATGGTATTGCAATGCTAGGAAACAAGGCCTAGGGTTCATACTTTCACTAGTGCTAGTTCTCTCAACAATAATAACATAATTGGATCACATAACTATCCGTCAACATGCAACAAAGAGTCACTCCAAAGTCACTAATAGCGGAGAACAAACGAAGAGATTATGGTAGGGTACGAAACCACCTCAAAGTTATTCTTCCCAATCAATCTGTTGGGCTATTCCTATAAGTGTCACAAACAGCCCTAGAGTTCGTACTAGAATAACACCTTAAGACACAAATCAACCAAAATCCTAATGTCACCTAGATACTCCAATTTCACCTCAAGTATCCGTGGGTATGATTATACGATATGCATCACACAATCTCAGATTCATCTATTCAACCAACACATAGAACCTCAAAGAGTGCCCCAAAGTTTCTACCGGAGAGTCAAGACGAAAACATGTGCCAACCCCTATGCATAGATTCCCAAGATCACGGAACCCGCAAGTTGATCACCAAAACATACATCAAGTGGATCATAGAATACACTACAAAAAAAGACACATCCGTGACATTTTGGGCCAAACGAAAAAAATTTCTGTCATACATATGACACTTCTATGACGATAATTGTGACAAAACCCGGTATCATCATAGATGTGGTGGGCTCCTACTTCTATGACAAAAAATCATGACAGAAAATGGGCTTTTCATCCTGGGCGGGCCGAAGACGCAGCTGCATGACATTCTTTGGGTCGTCCATGACGGAAAAACCGTGGTAGAAGGGAGGGGGAGGAAAATTTCGGGGAGTTCCCGGTTATGGTGGGAGGTCGGGGGCCGAGCGATGCGCGTTTCTCTCGTACACGTACGTGCGTGTGTGCGAGGTGTTGGCTCTAACTGAACCCGAGCGAGCCGTTGGGCTCTAACTGAACCCGAGCGATTGCACTGCAGGCTACGTGTTACTGAACCCGAGCGATTGATCGATGGCTGTTAACTGAACCCGATCGAGCGATTCCTTCGCTACTGCTGCTAACTGAAGCTGATCGATGGGATGAACAGTGAGCGTTGCGGGGGGTTTGGATGAACAGTGAGCGGTGGCATTGCCTCTGGATGAACAGGACCCAGTGGTGTGGTGGAGGGCTGGATGAACAGTAGACGGTGGAGGGGTGCCCGTGGAGGGGTGGATGAACAGGACCCCGTGGTGTGGAGGGCTGGATGAACAGTAAACGATGGAGGGGTGGTTGAACAGGACCCC
>NC_041384.1:714966745-715001876 GCF_002162155.2 Triticum dicoccoides
TGCCCGTGGAGGGGTGGTTGAACAGGACCTCGTGGTGTGGAGGGCTGGATGAACAGTAGACGGTGGAGGGGTGGTTGAACAGTAGCCGGTGGAGTAGCGCGCGGTGGAGGCTGGATGAACAGGAGCCTGTGGAGGCTGGATGAACAGGAGCCCGTGGAGGCTGGAGGAGGTCGACGATGGAGATGAATAGTATCCCGTGGAGTCCCGTTTTGCGGTACGCCACACCCCTCCCGATGAACAGGACCCCCGTTTCGACCGTAGCGCTCCAACACAAGTCTGTTTCCTCCGTTTGCGGTACGCCACACCCCTCCCGATCAACAGGACCCCCGTTTCGACCGTAGGAGGTCTGTTTCCTTCGTTTTGCGGTACGCCAGACCCCTCCGGATGAACAGGATCCCGTTTCAAACGTGGCCGATCGAACACAAGGCCGTTTCCTCCATTCTGCGGTACGCCAGGCCTCATTTCCATCGCCAGTTCCGTCCAAGCCCTCCCGATGAACACAACGCATTCCGTTGCCTCCCCATGAACACGACGCATTCCGTTGCCTCCCCATGAACACAACGACGATGTTGTTTCTCTGTTCCGACCCAGCCATGTACACGAGTCGTCGCCGTACGTATGCGCGAGTAGGCGTTCGAGACCCCACCCGTATGTACAAATACGTGGCCGTATTTTCTTTCTTGCACCCTGGCCGCTGTACGTACGTGTAAATGCTACGTGCGCGCCTCTACTACGACAAGTGCGCGCCTCTACATCGACCAGTATGTACATACACGTTCGCGACCAGAATGACAATGCTACGTATGCTTCGACCAGGTGGGTCCCACCTGTCAGGCACTTCCTTGCCCGCGAAGATGTAGCTGGTCGGTCCCAGTAGTCAGGGGCGAATCGTTTTTTTTTGCCCGGACGCACTTCCTTGCGTGCGAAGATGTAGCTGGTGGGTTCCAGCAGTCAGGGGGAATCGTTTGGAGGAATAATTATATTGCACGTAATAAGGAGGCACTTCCTTGCTGCGGCCGTGGACCCCGCTGTCAGCCTCTCCACGTACAGTCCACGTCTGATGGAAGCCGTTCCTTGACCACGTTGACCATGTTGCGCCGAGAGCACCAGGGCGATGGACGACGGCGAGGCCTAGGAAGGGGACGACGCGGAGCCGAGGAAGACGTGGCAGTGGATGCCCACACGTAGAGAAGTACGAGGGTTCACTGGTTCGCTGCAGTGTGAGGCTGCCGTCGCCGCAGAATAACAGGGGGTGTGGGTGAGTAGAGGGATGGCCTGGCCAGCGGTGGGAGTAGTAGGGGCGGTGAGGCCTCCGCCGCATCGCAGCCGGCCACAGGAGGCAGGAGCACGAGGCACGACCGGCGCTGGTTTGGGCGGCTGGAGCAAGAAGACCAGAGGTTGAAGAAGCACTGCGGCCGTTGGATGGACATCGTACGGTCACTGGAGCTAGAATCATGCATATTGACTAAGTTGACAAAGCCCTCTGTCCCCATCAACTTAGTAGGCCCACAAGTCAGCCTGCCACTATACTGGGTCCCAGCTAACAGGGGGAGTATTTTTTTTTGTGCGTAATAAGGAGGCACTTCCTTGCGTGCGAAGATATAGCTAGTGGGTCCGAGCAGTCAGCGGCAGTAATGTTTTTTTCGCGAAATATAGAGGCCCTTTCGGTGGGTCCCTGATGTCAGGTGGAGGAATCACTATTTTGCGCGTAATAAGGAGGCATTTCCTTGCGTGCGGTCATGGACCCAGCTGTTGGCCTCTCCACGTAAAGTCCACTTCAGATGCATGTCGGTCGTTGACCATGTTGACCAGGCCGCGCCGAGAGCACCAGGGCGGTGGACGACAGCGAGGCCTAGGAAGGGAATGACACGGAGGCAGGGAAGACTCGGCAGTTGTTTCCCACGCGGAGGGGAGTACGACTGTACGAGGGTTTACTGGTTCGTCTGCCGTCGCTGAAGAGTAACAGCAGGTGTGGGTGAGTAGAGGGATGACTAGGCCAGCGATGGGAGTATGGTGGGGCAGTGAGGTCTGCGCGGCAGCAGAGCCGGCTGCGGGGAGGAGGGAGCAGGCAGTCCCGCCGGCGCCTGTTTGAGCGGCTGGAGCAGGAAGAGCATAGATTGAAGAAGCACGACGGCCGTTGGATGGCCATCCAACAGTCACTGCTTGTGCGTCAACCTTTTTTTTAGGAAAGCCTCAAATCTGTGGAAAACAGCATACAGCCCATTTGCTAATTCTTAAGGGTTTTTTTTGGAGCCCATATTCTTTTTGTTAGCATTACAGCCCATATTGTGGCCACGGTTAAAAAATTATACAAAATTTTGCATATTTCGGTGCGGTCCGAACTGTTTTTAATCCCGAAATTTTCAACTCACATTCAAACTAATTTTAAAAATAAATGTATATCAATATAAAATCCAACAAATTCTCCATGCATAAAAATTAATGTAATTTAAAATCTCGAAATGAAAAAAAAAAGATATTTGAAACTAATTGCCGGTTTGATGTGTTTTAAAAATGTACAGCCCATTTCTCCTTACTGATGGGCCATTTTCTCGACCAGCCGAATGAAAGCTCTCCTCATCTTGAAAGATTTGCAGCCCAACAGGCGTGACAAAGTGACTTACTTGGCAAATCACAAAAAAACTGGGCTGTGGCCGTGGACCCAGATGTCAGTCCATTTGTTTTCTTAGTCCATTTGGTGGGCTGGGTGAAACAATGATGTAGCATCTATGCAGCCCATTTAAATCCCATTTGCATTTTTCACGAAAGCCGCGGACTTGCTAGGCTGGGTGAAAATATCATGTTGGGCTAGACGGAGAAATGTTATAAAAACATAAACACATGATTGCACTTCAGTAAAATCTTTGCAAGCTTATGTACGCAATCACTAGGAGTTAACTTGCCAAGTTATATATAAAAAATTATTATTATTATTTTGTAAGAACTTTCAACTTACGAAATAAAATATCATTTTAATTTGATGAGTTAATAGTACATGGGGTATTATTATTTTTTAGGATAGATGTGGGACAGTTGAGTTGGTTCTAGGGGAAAGTACTGGGAGAAAACTCAGTTTACATCGAAAAATAAAGTGGGGGAAAATTCAGAGACCTGCTGGGTCCACCTGAGGAGGGGAATATGTTGGGAGGAAGGAGATTCAAAGCACGGCAGCCCAGTGAACTAGTTTTTTTACGGACAAGTGAACTAGTTTACATACATAAGCAAATTGCCACTAAAAAATGGCAATCAGGTTAATGGGTTCTTATAAGAAATATTTCGGACAAAACAGATAATTACGACACATAGGCTAATGCATGAAACACTCACATGATAAAGGTGCTTATAAACAAATAAAGTACAACATCTAGACCTTCCTGGCACGCTTGATCATGACGCTGCGGTTGTCCGTGTACTCGTCGGTTACGGGAAGCAGACATGCCCACATGTCCAAGATCTGCATGTACATGTCGTAGCATGCGTATGCGCCCTTGGCCGCGTAGGTTATGTAGGCTAGATTCAGAGGTACCTCCCACGTGTTCAGGTCGTCTTCTTTCATGTTGGTGTATCAGGGGTCGATGATGGTCTCAGCGAGGTCAACCACGGAGTCCTTCTCCTGCCCGTTGCTGATGATCTTGTATTGCTTCTGGATGTCGGCAATCTTGTTGCACCAGATGGCCGAATCGTCACATTCTTCCTTCTCTCCACCGTAGCGAAGGTGTAGTCGGCGCTGCCGATGAAACAGGCGAATGCTCCAGAACATGGTGCAGCCATAGGACTGAGGTGAGGCAGAGCTTCACCGAGTCCGTATCGTTGGTGTACATCACATTCAACTTGGTGCAGCCATAGGACTGAACGGCGAACTCAAAGGGGAACTCATTGCTGAAGTCCATATCCAGCAGGCTCACCCCTCGGATCGCCATTGGAGTCTCTTCGAGTGAACGAGTGTGTAGGCGGCGGCAGCAGTTCGTTTTTCAGCTCTTGGGGAACTAGATTCAATAGTAAGGTGAGTGTGTACAGGCAACAACAGTTACTACCCCTCCCTCGTCCGCTGCACGCCCGGCAGAAGATGCACCCTCGGCCACACGTCGGTTCACGAGCGGGTCTGTATTGGTACTGTAATAATAGGAGTTAGTGGTCACTTTACTTAAATTTAATTAGCTTTAATAGAAATTTGTACTTAAAACAAGCAATGCATTCGCTCGTTCTATCAGTGCCACAGGATCAACATGCACAACAATTAGAATTATTATTCTCAGGATGCACACGATCATCACATTTGTCGCACTTTCACAAAAGATAATACTACCGAGTTTGTACTGTTTGTTATGGTTGTTGTCCTCTGCATCATCATGCCGTGTTTCCCAGCTTGCAAGATTCAAAACCAACAAATAAGATCCAAATAATAAGTACAACAAAGATGCCTACACATCTCATTGCTTCCCAGCTTGCAAGATTAAGAACCAACAAATAAGATCCAAATAATAAGTACAACAAAGATGCCTACACATCTCACTAATTCCCGGCTTGCAAGATTCAGAACCAACCCATTAGAGCCTTTTGATAAAGTGAATATCGAGATTAAATCCATCTTGGCTAGCCATGTCATACAATCGAAGAACTTGGTGAATGCTCTTGACTGTCACAACATCTGTAGTTGAGTATTCCTGTTTGCACAGCATGTTTGCACAGCAGAAACAAGGAGACAGGAGAGCATGATTTCGCTTTAATAGCGGCCTCCTTGAACTCAACCTCCAACTCTACTTGGATGAGGTCTGCCTGGAGTTCCATGATTCAATTCATGCGCCTTTTTCTGCAGTTCACCTGAAATGAAGGAAAGATTGCATCATTCAGCTAGCAAGAAGTACTTGCTCTTGTGAGCTGGCAGGTTCTTCTTTAGTAGTTGCACTAAAATTGAGGAACATTAAGGTTGGTTCTCCGGCTCATGTAAGGTGCAACTATAATTGTCTTATCGTTTTCTGTAGTTCCACTAAAATAAAGTGCCATTGTGGTGACAATGACGGCTCCATCTTGCAAAGGCTAATAAAATGTTGCACGAGATTACCAGCAGAACTTGACAAAGATTTTGGAAACTCCAATCACCATTTTGTGCAGTTCCACCAAAATTGAGAGATGTTGCCCACGTGACATTTTAGTTGAACTGCACAAGACACTCATTCCAAAAAAAGTGTTTTCTGCAGTTCACCAAAAGGTCACAATAGCAACAAGGTGAAATGGATATCCCTATCTGCACAAAAATATAGAAAGTAAATAGTTGCTGGTCAATAAGAATATACGAAACATATACAAAATGAAAAGAAGCATCTTAATTATGTTCATGGCAATCACGCAAGGACAATAGAAATTTTAAAACGTCAGCGATGCTTCATGTTACCAGAAGCATTACGATCAACAATGAGATTCCTCAAATATGGGATTACTTTAATGGTGGAATTGCTTGTTTACCAGACACAGTAAATCAACAACACCTAAAGAGTTGGTTTAAGGGCATGGGACCATGGGGACACCAGGACACTCAACAGCGTAAATGAGCAACTTACTTATCATACTAGGGAAAACAGCAGGAGTGCCAATGTACTATGTGAGGGCAGCAAATATAATCCTGGAGACCTTTTACTATGTGAGGGCAGCAAATCTAATCCTGGAGACCTTTTACTATGTGAGGGCAGAAAATCTAATCCTGAGACCTTTTACTATGTGAGGGCAGCAAATCTAATCCTGGAGACCTTTTACTATGTGATGGCAGCAAATCTAATCCTGGACATACTCTGTTGACTTGTCCACCAGCCGCCACTTTCTATCCTTTTTTCAACCAATAATAGATCTGTTCCTTATCCAGTTTGTACTGCGTTTTCCCATTATTTCCCTTTTCAACCAAGAGACCGGTTGGGTATCCGGTCTCTACTACTTTCACCATATTATTTCCTCTTTGAATCAAGTCCTGGATTCATGCTACAACTTTCCCCCCTTTCTTCGTTGTTTGAACAAAGCCCTAGATTCCAATGCATGAAGTAGCTTTACCTCTAATAATACTAAAAATTTAGGTGGCTTTGGAAGAGCTGATGGGAGTAGAAAAAGATGCACATGCAGACACATGGGGAGCTGGGGCAGTAGAGCAAGGCCGCTTTCGAAGAACTTATACCTGAGGGTCGTCGGGATGTCGGCGGTGGCAGGTCGGATCTGCGGACAATACAGCAGGGAGGAAGAAGGGTCGGAGGACCTCCCGAGCTGGCCATGTGTCGGAGAGAACGACACTGGCAGAGGATCGGGCCCCTCCGGCAGCTATGGGTTTCCTCCCTCGGCGGCAATGACCGCGTGAACGGTGCACCTTTTAGTCCTCTACACACACCGACCGAAGGGATCCGACCGGATCTGTGACCAGCGGTGAGCAGAGAGAAAATGTCACTACCGCTGTCTTGTTTATATCTGGAGAGGATGAGACAATGAAGAGAGCAACCCTAGTAAAGCAAGCGCTCATGCCCCTGCGTCCATATATAGTGGAGTGATTATCTTTTTTCTCTCCACAACAAGCGTTTCAATTTATGTACTGGCATTAAAGAAAAGGAACTCTCTATTTAAGGTGACTATAGTACGACTCCTACTTACTACTAGCAGTACTACAGTATTGTTCACTTGTGCTCCCCGCCCCTCCATTCATTGAACAACCCCACGGATGAATAAACATACAGTAAGTATTGTATTTATATAGAACGGACAAGCTCGAACTGTTTTCGCGTAGTTAAAAGTTGAGGGCGGGGCTTTTCCCGGGCAGTACGCGCGGCAGTTTTCGGGTAGGGCCAGAAGACTTTTAATTTTTTTTTAAACTTCAAGACGGCCACATAGCATGGAGCCGACCCCAACGATTTTAAGCTTACAGGCACGGTACACGCTATCCTAGACTACTATACACATGAAACTACCACACGAGCGTCCGGGCTGCGCTTGGCTCTTCGCCTCTTCAGGAAGTCGAACAATGATGGAATACTATTGCACTGGAGGAGTACTACAGTACGCTTCTGGCCATCTGCACCGATTGAACTGCTGCATATCCACCGCGTGCGGGAGGGAGAGCGTGTAGCGAAAGCTTCTCCTAGTCTTGCCAGCCACCACACTCATGGGCGAGGAAGGGACGCTCCTGCCTTTGCGTGTATGACAGGTGGGCCCTACAGGTGTGTGGCCAACCTGTCATACAGCCAAAGGCATGTGCAGTTAAGTCCGCGAGGGAGAGGATAATCAAACTTCTCGTTGATTTACGAGTTGACGCGACATATCAAAGCACTGCACTCGATATATTTCAATAATTTGCGTGTGTGACTCCCAGATGCAGAGGCCGGGGGTCATCATCCTCCTTTTCGAGAAAAAATAGACGCGTGTGTGAGAGGACGAGTGCGTGCGTGCACCTCTTCTCTTCTTGTATAACGTACTACTAAACTCAGAGTACAAGTTTTTGTGGGTGGCACGATGGTGCGTGCGAGAAGTCCCGAGAGATAGGTTTAATGCATTAATTGCAATGCATGCATGCATAAAGTACATGCATTGGTCAATTTTCTCTTAATACTTGCATGCAATGATTTAATGCACCTTGGAATCTGAACATGTGTTGGGGACAACCAAATTGAGCCTTATAAAATGGAAAAACTAAAATTTTGAGATAAGCCCTATAAAACCAGAAAGGAGGGAGTAGAAAAAGAAGTACTCCATCCGGGAATAGTGCCGCACTTCAAAACTAGAACCGTCAATAAATTTTGAGCTTGCGTCTCGTCACATTCCAAATTACTCCATGCTATATTGAATTGCAAACCTGTTCACACCGGTCACAACCTAAACGGTTTCCCACTTAGGAGCGTGTTAGTACTCGGTTATAAATACTAGTATGCCAAGATGACTGCACATTCCTCCTCAACTCCTCATCCACAAAAACAAACAAGTCATTCAGCATCCTTCCCTTGCGTCTGCCATGGCCAGCGTGAGTTCTGGGTCGAGAGATTGCCACCAGGGAGAGGCGAGCATGGAAGCGGAAGCACGAGAGATGTCCCGCCTCGCTGCGAGAGCAGCCAACATGTCCCGCCGCGCGGAAGTAGCAGCACAGAGGTCCCGCCGTGCCGCTGAAGCAGCACGGAGGTCCCGCTACGCCGTCGATGCAGCAGACTGGTCCGGCCGCGCCGCGGAAGCAGCAGAGATGTCCCGCCGCGCCACGAATGCAGTAGAGATGTCCCGCCGCGCCGCGGTGTCCTGGGAAAATTTCTCGCGGGCACGCGACGACTGTTACAGGCACATGCATGCGATCGTCCATAGCCAGACGGATCAGATCTCCCGCTCGGCAAGGTTGCAGGACGACATGATAGCCTCATTTGAATAGGCTACCGGCATCATCCGGCAACTAGGGAGGGCAATGAGAGGCTCCGGGTCAAGCGCGACCTGCTGAGGGCGAAGATCGTCCGAAGTGCAGACCTGCAGGAGGAGACTAGTGCCTTGTTGAAGAAACTTATGGAAGAGAATGACATGCTCCGCGACGAGCGCCAAAGGCTGGTGGAGGAATCCGTGGATGTTCTCAAGCAGCGTCTTGAGGACACGAAAGAGCTCATTGCCGCTCGCCGCGGAGACTAGTTTCCTGGTTTCTTTTGATGTAATAATCGGTTTAGGATGTGGATTGTGTCGTCGGTTGTGAAATGTTGGGTTCTAGCGTAGATGTTTGGCCTTTGTTGGCCTCTTGGGATGTTGCAATTTCAATCTGGTAGCTTTTAGTCCTTCGTGTTAGGCTGGAGTTGTGCTGAACTTCTTGTGAATTGTGGTGGTTTTCAGTAATGAAAATCGGAAGGGGCAAGCCCTTCTTTGATCAAAAAAATTTAATCGTCCTTATATATTCATCAGTCTTGCTATAAGTCGCAGTAGATGCTATATAGGTTCGTCGGATCTTACATCAAGATCCGTGCTTTCAGATTTTCTTTTTTCTCTCTTAAATCTCAGTCGAGTGAGACATAGCCACGTCATTAAACAGAGGCTTGGGCACCATTAATGGAGAGCTTGGGAGAGAGGTGGACGGCATATGGAGGTCAAAGGGCTCTCCTCCCGATAAGCACGCACAGGGGTCTGATCGCACGCCTCTCGTACTCAAATAGCTACCCTGCACGTCGCCTCCTAGCTAATAAAAAAGGGGAGGCGTGGCGGCACGTAAATGGTACTAGTAAGTAGAATGCCCACGATTTCAATAATACTTGTGTTTTCGATTGTAACGTGACAACACTTCTTCCAAAATGACTTTGTTGATTGTTAATGTGTGCGCCTTCGCAAATCGGACTGCAAATTTACCACAGCATGTTGGTGCCATGTCATGGCACCAAGCCAAGTTTCGTTATTTTCATTCGTGTTTTGGATTTACAGGAATTAAAAAACTAAGTTTCTCAATGTTTCCAACCCAGCCACGACGCCCAGAATTTTGAATTTCATTCCCATTTCTTGCATGGAACCTAGAAATTTACCCGAGGACACACATGTGATTTTTCAACCAACTTTGGTGCACTGGAACATGTGCTTGTATTTCAAATTTGAATTATGCACACAAAGGTGACATGTTCCCTCCCAGAACCACGAGCCTTCTTGAGAGAAGCTCCGATTTGCAGGAAGCTTATACCAAAAATTTGTTCCTATTCGGCCAATTTTTTTACCACGGCATGGTACTGATACGTCTCCAATGTATCTATAATTTTTGATTGCTCGATGCTATATTATCTATTTTTTTGGACTATATTGGGCTTTATTTTCCACTTTTATATTATTTTTGGGACTAACCTATTAACCGGAGGCCCAGCCCAGAATTGCTGTTTTTTGCCGATTTCAGTGTTTCGGAGAAACGGAATATCAAACGGAGTCCAAACGGAATAAAATCTTCGGGAACGTGATTTTCTCACCGAACGTGATCCAGGAGACTTGGACCCTACTCCATGGAGTCAAAGAGGAGGTCATGAGGGTGGGGGCGCCCCCCCTCCTAGGGCGTGCCCCCTGCCTCGTGGGCTCCTCGGTGCTCCACGAACGTACTTCTTCCTCCTACATATACACACGTACCCCCAAACAATCAGAACAGGAGCCAAAAACCTAATTCCACCGCCACAACTTTCTGTATCCACGAGATCCCATCTAGGGGCCTGTTCTAGAGCTCCGTCGGAAGAGGGCCGTCATCACGGAGGGCTTCTACATCATCCTAGCCCCTCCGATGAAGTGTGAGTAGTTTACCTCAGACCTTCGGGTCCATAGTTAGTAGCTAGATGGCTTCTTCTCTCTCTTTGAATCTCAATACAAAGTTCTCCCCCTCTCTTGTGGAGATCTATTCGACGTAATCTTCTTTTTGCGGTGTGTTTGTTGAGAGCGATGAATTGTGGGTTTATGATCAAGTCTATCTATGAATAATATTTGAATCTTCTCTGAATTTTTTATGTATGATTGGTTATCTTTGCAAGTCTCTTCGAATTATCCATTTGGTTTGGCCAACTAGATTGGCAGTTCTTGCCATGGGAGAAGTGCTTAGCTTTGGTTCGATCTTGCGGTGTCCTTACACACTGACAGAAGGGGCAGCAAGGCACGTATTGTATCGTTGCCATCGAGGATAACAAGATGGGGTTTATTTCATATTGCATGAATTTATCTCTCTACATCATGTCATCTTGCTTAAGGCGTTACTCTGTTTTTAACTTAATACTCTAGATGCATGTTGGATAGCGGTCGATGAGTGGAGTAATAGTAGTAGATGCAGAATCGTTTCGATCTACTTGTCACGGACGTGATGCCTATATACATGATCATGCCTAGATATTCTCATAACTATGCTCAATTCTGTCAATTGCTCAACAGTAATTTGTTCACCCACCGTAGAATACTTATGCTCTTGAGAGAAGCCACTAGTGAAACCTATGCCCCCCGGGTCTATTCTCATCATATCAATCTCCATTACTTTAATCTTGCTTTGCTTTTTACTTTGCTTTTTCTTTTTTACTTTGCATCTTTATACCAAAAATACCAAAAATATTATATCTATCAGATCTCACTCTCTTAAGTGACCGTGAAGGGATTGACAACCCCTAATCGTGTTGGTTGCGAGTAGCTATCGCTTTGTGCAGGTACGAGGGACTTGAGCGTGGCCTCCTACTGGATTGATACCTTGGTTCTCAAAAACTGAGGGAAATACTTACGCTACTCTGCTGCATCATCCCTTCCTCTTCGGGGAAAACCAACGCAAGCTCAAGACGTAGCAGGTACTACCATGACATGACACCATGCTAAGTTTCATGATTTTAAAACCAAGTTTCTCAATGTTATCGACCGAGCCATGATGCCCAGATGTTTGAATTTTATTCTCATTTTTTGCATGGGACCTACTCCCTCCTTCCATCTATATAGGGCCTAATGTGTTTTTCAAGACAGCCTTTGACTATTGACAAGATTAATAGCACATGAGATGTATACTATGCAAATTATATTATTGGAAGCTCCTTTGACATACAAAATTGAACGTATGCTTTGTGTAAGTTGCATGTCATATATTATTGCTCTAACGTTTGGTCAAAGTTAGCCTCGAAAAACGCATTAGAACGTATATGCATGAGAGGAGCCGACTTCGAGAGAACGTGTTTGTTTGAGAGACACCGAGGAAGACTACTATATATCGATGGTGCATGTAGGCGGGAATTAAACTAAGGGATGGTCTTATTGGTTTCGGGGATATAGGGGAAGAGTGAGAGGCAGGGGGTAGCTAGAAGGAGATTGTTAAGTGTGAGTGTGTGTTTTACCCATCTAGGCGGAAGTTATGTGCACAAAAGAGGAGAACGATTCGATGTGGCATTAGGATTGAGGGTAATTAACTACGTATGGAGACATAGAGACCTTGAACGTGCATGTGTGAGAGGTATACATGTATATGTGGGATGTGTGTGTGTGCGCGCGCATGATCGAGATAAAAGAAAGAAGACATAAGTCATAAGATCAACGACATGGGAGAGACGGACCGGTATGACAATATGCATGCATGTGAGAATGCATGGAAGAAGTCCCGACAATTCAGCATGTGTTTTTGTCTTTAAGAGATAGTGGCGTGGGCTGGAGCATGCATCTATGGTGAGCAGAGGGAGTGAGGCGCAACGATTGTGCAAAAGAGACCAACCTATAAATGCATATGTATGGAGAGACATATATAGTGTGCGTGATAGGAAGCAAGACTCCGTGCGATAAAGAAATGTTGACAGAGAAACTACAGATAGATACAGAGATGGAGATGCTAGCTAGAGGGACATCCGCTAGTTTGGGTGTTGGAGATGACTGTCGGGTGGTTCAAAGGGTGAAGTTATATATGTGTGTGAGAGGGCACTTGACTGCATGTAGAGAGAAACATATGTAGTGTGCGTGATAGGAATCAAGAGTGAGGGCGAGAAAGAAGGTTGATGGCGAAATAGATAAATAGAAAGATAAAGATGCTAGCTAGTGTGCGTTAGAGATAGGAGTCGAGTGGATCAGAAGGCTGGGTTATGTGTGTGGGTGTGAGAGAGATAGAGAGAGGGTGCGTGTGAGTCACATACAAATAGATATCAGAGAGAAATGAGATCCAGAGAGACGGAGTTTTGTGTCTGCGAGAGAGAAAGATATTTCACAACAAGAGTGATAGCTAGAGAGACATACGAGGGAACGCAGGATATCTCTAGGGAGAGAGGGTGTGTGTGAGCGACATACAAGAGAACAATGGAGAAATATGAGACCCTGGGAGACAGAGTTTGTGTTTGTGTGTGAGAAAGAGATATTGATGAGGAAGAGTCGTAGGTTCTCATATCTAAGGAGCGAAAGACATCTCTGTATGAGGGGTGTGCGAGTGGCACACATGGGAATAGTAGAGAGAAATGAGACCCCGGGAGACAAAGTTTTGTGTATGTGTGAGAGAAAGAGATTCCACATGGAGAATCATAGTTAGAGACACATAGCAGGGAGCGAGATATACTTAGAGAGAGATAGAGTGATGAAGGTCGAGGGAGAGAGTATCGTCAGTGTGTTATGAAGATAAAAAGATCATTGTCGACATACAGGTAGCACGAGAGATACCTGAGAGACGATGAACGCGTATAGGTCCAGAGAGATAGTCCTATATAAGCATGAGTGATAGCTATATGAGACGAATATCTGGATTAAAGGGGATTCAAATATTTAAACTGGAGATCACGACATCGATAATATCATAACACAAATTGGTGTATCAAACATGCATATTCATTTGAATTTGGGCACACGTGTAATGTTATATAGTTTATCAATATTGGTGATCCATAGATTCTTCAATTACAAACAATGCATGGATTATATGCAATTAATGTCTAAACGGGATTACACTATATGTTGCGTGTGTGAAACACATTATACATGTTTGAGAAGTAAAAAACCCCGCATGAAACACACATTACTTGGAGACAGTTAGCAACGAATGCATACATTGGATTTCAACATAAAGTGGTTTCAAATATTTGAAAATCCAAATTGATGGATACACCTTATGAATCTGAGATCATGCCATTTGTAAACCATATTTATGTATAAATAGTGTTGTGCTTTTGAAAGTATATATAAAAAATGATGTATATAGAATGTAATTCCAATTGAAAATGGATCCCGCCCGAAAAAAATAGAATACAAATGGGATTCGAATTGAGTTGGCACGGTAAACGTGCACTCTGCAAAATTTGAACGAAGCAGGGAAAGTCGCAGTAACCGCCGGAACCAAAATCTGCGAGATGGAAATCACTGTTTCCTATCCTTGCCACGCAAAGCCTATATGCTGGATTTCTATAGGTTTCGATAGGGGTAGGTTTGTAATTTCACCCAAACGTGACGTAACCGCCTCTCACCCGGATTCATACACGGTGGGCGCCAAAACACAGTGTGTCCTCGGCCGAAATCAACTCCCTCCCTGATTCATATTTATACACGTGGGCGCCAAAAACAAACTCTCATCAGTAAATATTCGGTGTATGCGAGATTACCGTCCTATCCCCGACCGACTGGTGTTGCTGTGATGTAGTAGAAATTTGAAACAGGGGCTAAGTTTGTAAATTTCCTCGTATTTGAGACAAGCGCGCCCTGAATACATGGTTCCCCCCTTCCTCTCTACCTCCCTTTTCCCCATTCGTACTCCGTGGGCGCCAAAACACCCTCTCCACCCCACCCTCCTCCGTCCGCCGCCGTTCGCCACCCCATCCACCGTCGTCCTCCTCCACCATGCCGGAGCTGATACCCCGACGCCGTCGTCCATTACAAGAGATTGACCTCTCTCATCCACGGCTTCGGACCGGGATCCTTGCATCCCGTCCTCTCGCTTCATCCCTACCGTCGTCCACCTTGTCGGCGCCGCTCCTACGACCGTCTCGTCCACCGCGCCCCGCCGCCACCGTCTACCCTCCTAGATCTGCTTCCATGCCACCGACAGCCATCGCTATCGCAGCACCATCAAATTCTCAGCAGATGCCTACACGGCACTGCACCAGAGGCAGTACTCTTTCGTATCTGCTCAACTTATTTATCGCAGCAAGAAAATAGATCACCACTTCTTTACTCTGATTTCTTGTCTTGGTTGCGAAGTTGCCTTTGTCTGGTTTGCACCTTCAGATCCGCCATGGCACGCTCAACACCATACTCGCAATGCTTATGGTTTTCCCCTTTTATATTCCACACTAGTTAAATCACAGTAGACTAAATTTCAAAATTGGGTCAGTCGATTTTTTGGAGATCGTCGGAGTTCGCCGGTGCGATCGAAGGGGCTCGGGTGTTTGTGGGGCCTCACCAAACGAAGAAAACTCGACGCGGGTGGGGTGGGGTGGGGGTGGCGGAGGAACACAGGCGGTGGGGGCCGGTGGTCTGGGCGGCGGCCCATGCGGTGTTCTGTATGGGAAGAATCAGAGACGAGGAAGAAGAAGGGTTAGGAGACGTAGGATCTTCATCCAACCGCCTGAAATGGTCGAGAGACAGCTAGGAGTTGCATTCTTAATGCGCTCTGGTTCATCATGTGTGGGCACTGCGCAACCAACATTTTATTATCCAAAATCTGCTTGCTCTTCTTTACCATATTCCTCTTCCGTTCTTCTTTAATATATACTCTCTCCGTTCCTAAATACAAGTCTTTGTATAGATTCCACCATGGACTACATATGGAGCAAAATGAGTGAATCTACACTCTAAAATGTACCTGGATACATCTGTATGTGATCCATAGTGGAAATCTCTACCAAGACTTATATTTTGGAACGGAGGGAGTATGATAGTAGTACAGTATGTTCCTTGTACTGAAGATGAGCAGGGACATTTGTAGTGTAGAGGTCTATATGGTCGGTTGTGATGGACACTTTGAGCCTCTTTGATTCGTAGGATCTTGTAAACATAGGAATAGGATTTGTAGTGGCCTGCCCACTTGAATCCTATAAGAATAGCAAGGAAATGCGGGGAGTTGTGTCGCCTTTGAGAGTTACATTGATATTAACAGTACCGCACCTTCACTTGAAGAGAGCTAGTATCCGAAGCCTTTCTAGCCATACCGGCAATACTAGCACATATATTCCAGCAAGTTCCACTTTGCTGAATTTACTCTGATGCTTAAGGTTTTCCCGTTATATCTACACTATGATCTGTGTAGCTGCTTTGTGTCACACTAGCAGCAGTCCACTCTTGAAGCTAAACACTGCACTGACTTACAAAATTGGCACCAAGGCATTGGGTGCCATTCTGGATGCAATGAAACTCATACGCTCCCCACCTATTGATTCTTGTTCAGAATATCATCCTAATGACTATTCTAACCTCGAGGAGTCAAAGGCAGATGGCCTGTCCTGTTCACCCATCAAGGTGCCTGTTCTAATTTGGCAATGTTTTATTGATTGCGGGTATCTTGCATATGTTGTCTTGCATTTCTTCTACTTTGTTGCACCACCATCTGCTTAGTTTACTCATCATATATGTCGAGATGCCATGCCCATCCATTATCAATACATATTCCATCTATCATCATACCATGTTTTTTCACTCAAATGATGTTCTTGTGCATCAGACATCAAAAAGGAAGAGGGTGATTTCCGAACCTGAAGGAGCACCAGCAAAGTCCTTGAAAAACGTGATGGTGCCGGAGAAATCAGACAGCACCCCACTTATATTGGTTGTACAACCAGTGACACAAAACGTAGGACCGACTCCAGCAGACTGTACCCATACTTCACTGGCCACACCATTAGCCCCACCACACAGGACCTGCACTCCAGCAAAAGGTATACCGATTTCATTTTCCATAGCACTAGTTGTACCATAGAAAAATATCACTCCAGCAAAAAGTACAGCAAGTCCACTGGCCGAAGACCTATCCCAACTGCAGAGACGGCCAATTCCTGCAGATTGGAACCCCATTCCATTTATTCCCAGTTTAAAAGACAATGCTTTCAATGTTGTTAGGGACTACGTGCATATATTCCCATCATGGGCAGATTATTGTGAAGACAAACACCATTTTCACATCTTCCTGTCCAACTTACGTGTAAGTGCTATTATTCATGGTTATTATTTTCCTGTTTTCTGTTGATTGAACACATGAATGATTTACATTACATTGTTGTAACTAGGCCAGGGTCAATCTGGATAGTCATGACGAGCAAAGCTTGCTTGTCCTTTTCAAGGAAGCATTGCAGCAGTATCGGTGTTACCTGAGGAAATCACACTTTGATGGCAAGTCTATAAACGAATTTCCGGTGAAGTCTCCTGTGCTAAATTTAGAAGACATTGAATGGAAAAACCTTTTTATGCACCGGTCTCGTTCCCAGGATGAGGTACTGTCTATGAAATCACATGACAATTTAAACTTCTACTTTTCCGCATGTGCCTTACGGATCATTTTTGCAGGAAATCTGCTCAAAGAAGAATTCCGGTTTGACAAGAACGACAGGATATCGCAAATATGCTACACGCTGCTTTGCTCTTGTTAGTACCTGTTGTCTTGTATCACTGTACTTGCATACCTACCTGGTTCATTATGTGACAGCAGTATGCATGATAGCTTGCTTATCAATTGTTCGCTCCAAATTATCTGATCTGTATGAATGGTTACATTAGTGTAGAATATATCCAATGCTAATGTTTTTTAGCTCTGCATTGTTCTTGTAAGTACATGTTGTCCTTTATCAATGTACTTATAATGACAGGTAGTTGTTCATGTACCATCACTCTGCAGCTTATTTTCCTTTGCCCTCCATTTTCTACACATCAGATCTATATTTACTCTTACCATAAGGTTGGTACTGAAGAAGTTTAGCTGTGCATTGCTCTTGGCTATACCTTTTGCCTGTATCGCTGCACTTACATTTATAGCTACTTGGTTATGTAGCATCACTCTTCATCTTATCTTAAATATTCTCCATTTTTTCATATATTATCACATCTATATTTACTCTTAACAAAATGTAGAATAAAGGCGATGCTTTTGAAGAAGATTCTGTGGTAAACTTGTTGAATTGCCCCCCCCCCCCATCGGACAAGGCCTTTATAGAGCCTGTCTTCACCAATAATGTAAGTTTGTCCATCTCAAGCCTTCAAACTTTGTTGTGTATATTTGGTTAGGCATGACTGCAACAGCTATTTATTTTTGGTGTTTGCATCAAATTGCTTGTTTAAAGTCTATTATGTAGTTCATAAACAAAAGTTTGTCCTTTCTCAATTTAAGTTTTCACTTGTACAACCAACTTCCTTCTTCATACCATGTAAATTAAACTATACAGAGCAAGTGATATTCTTTTGCACTGCATGTATGCTTCTGTTCTTCATCCGTAATCCAGTAGTGTAGTGAACCTACCCACCACAGCACAATGTCATATTTTGCAATGTCTTAACTATGAACAATGTCATATCATTCTACTATTATTTAAACCGTCTCTTTATTTGCCAATCTGAAATGGTATAAATTGATAGCACACACCATTGATACTTATGAGTTCTAGATCTGTAATCCAGTGGTGTCGTGAAGCTGCCAACTCCTTCACAATGTCATTTCCTGCCATGTCTTGACCTGAACAATACCATATTGTGTTAATGAAAATTTAAACTTTGTCACTTTATTTGTCAGTAAGAAATGTGATGAATTGTCAGCACTGATACATTTATGTGCAAAACCTGTCATCTGTCTGCTTGTTTATCTTTCAGAGTGAGGAAGATATAAGTGTTGAATAAGCGCAGTCTCATCATCTTGCTCAGATGCTTGCACTGCAGCTCCCCAGCAGGGTAACCTTTCTTGAACTCTATTGAAGCGCTGTTGGTTTTGTATATTATTTTGTCGGCGTGTTTATTTGCACTGGTGGCGATCTTTGATGCCCAGTGTATGTAATCTGCTGTCTGCTTGTGCTTTTATTATCATAGTGGTGAACTTTGATGCCCAGTGGATGTAATATGCTGTAATTTCTTTATTGTATAGTATAGGTTTTTCCTTATTCACGATATTGCAGTTATTTTACTGTATATATATCCTGTCTTCGCAGTAAACCGGTCAAACCATAAAATTAGGGTACATAATCGGACCGTCATGCAATCACGATGTAGGTTGGGCCTGAAACGTGCCGATTAGCTCACGGGCCGGCAGCAGCCAGAAATGAACCCCGGCCCATGATTGTGCGAATCAAATCATGGGCTTTTAACAGGCCGAAAAATTGTCTCGGTCCTTGTTTGGCCCAATCAGATATCGGCTGCGAGCAGGCCGGATGCAAACCGGGTCGTAGTTAGGCCCAACTATATGACGGGCTTTTAACAGGCTGAAATTAATATAGGGCCGAAATGTTAAACGGGCCCTTAACAGGCCAAAACTAATATCAGGCCAAATTACTAAGTGGGCCTTTAGCAAGTGGGCCCAAAAGCATAGTGTCCAGTTGACAGGCCGAATCCGATATGGGCCATAATTAGGCCCAAAACCTCTTAAAGGGCCGGACCTGATCTGGGCCGTAATTTGGCCCAGAACATGGTAGGCTTTTAAGAGGCCGGATCTCATATGGGCCACTATTAGGCCCGGAGCGTGGCTGGCCATTAATAGACCGGATCAAATATGGGTCGGCATTTGGCCCAAAACATGGCATCCAGTTAATGGGCCGGCCTACTAGGGTCCTCAAAATCTTGTGGGCCTACAGCTGGGCCGGCCCATTAATGTCGGAGAAATCTCGTGGGCCTTTAGCTGGGCCGACCCATTATGATCCACAAGAATTTTGTGGGCCTTTACCTGGGCCGGCCTATTATGGCACATGAAAATCTTGTGGGCCTTTACCTGGGCCGGCCCATTATGGCCCGCGAAATCTTGTGGGCCTTTAGTTGGGCTAGCCCATTATGGTCCGCAAAATCTCGTGGGCCTTTAGCTGGGCCGGCCCATTATGGTCCGCAAAATCTTGTGGGCCTTTAGGTGGGCCGGCCCATTTAAACTTGTTGGGCCGTGCCACGTGTCGACATATCATAGGTGCATTCTGTCCAGTGAGTCGATGACATCTGTCCCGATGATGAGCCGACACGTGTTTCCTCTAGCAAATGATGATTTTACACGTGGAAAATCCCCATTGGTCGGGGCTGTTAACGGGTTATCGGATCCAAAACCTGACCCAATAGCTTAACGGCGTTCCGTTACGGTGGATGCCACGTGTCGGCCACCCTTGACGAAAGCACTTCTATGACGCGCGATTTATCATCATGGAAGTGGACACTTCCGTGATGATAATTTTGGTAATGTCATGGAACACTTCTACGACAGCACAGGTATGATTATCTTGATTCTATCATAAATTTGTCATGGATGTACATGCATGACAAAAAAGCGACCTACTGTGACAAACATGTATCATCACAGAAGTGTATTTTTTTGTAGTGATACCCCATTGTCACCACAGGTATCCCATGCAAGACATACATCAAGTGTTCTCAAATCCTTAAAGACTCAATCCGATAAGATAACTTCAAAGGGAAAACTCAATCCATTACAAGAGAGTAGAGGGGGAGAAACATCATAAGATCCAACTATAATAGCAAAGCTCGCGATACATCAAGATCGTACCACCTCAAGAACACGAGAGAGAGAGAGAGAGATCAAAAACATAGCTACTGGTACATACCCTCAGCCCCGAGGGAGAACTACTCCCTCCTCATCATGGAGAGCACCGAGATGATGAAGATGGCCACCGAAGAGGGATTTCCCCCTCCAGCAGGGTGCCGGAACGGGTCTACATTGGTTTTCGGTGGCTACGGAGGCTTCTGGCGATGGAACTCCCAATCTATTGTGTTCCCCAAAGTTTTTAGGGTATGTGGGTATATATGGGAGGACGAAGTACGTCGGTGGACCTCCGGGCTATCCACGAGGCAGGGGGGCGCGCCCAGGGGGTGGGCGCACCTCCCACCCTCGTGGGAAGCCCGGGACTCTCCTGGTGCAACTCCGATACTCCGTGGGCTTCTTCTGGTCCAAAAATAAGTTCCGTGAAGTTTCAGGTCAATTGGACTCCGTTTGATTTTCCTTTTCTGTGATACTCTAAAACAAGGAAAAAAACAGAAACTGGCACTGGGCTCTAGGTTAATAGGTTAGTCCCCAAAATAATATAAAAGTGCATAATAAAGCCCATAAACATCCAAAACAGATAATATAATAGCATGGAACAATCAAAAATTATAGATACGTTGGAGACGTATCATTCACCACCTTCGGATTTGTGCCTTCGAAGTTGTTGATGTTTATGGCACCGGAACGATAGACCTCCTCAATAACGTAAGGACCTTCCCATTTAGAGAGAAGTTTTCCTGCAAAAAATCTTAAATGAGAGTTGTATAGCAATACATAATCACCTACATTAAACTCACGCTTTTGTATCCTTTTGTCATGCCATCTTTTAACTTTTTCTTTAAACAGTTTGGCATTCTCGTAGGGCTGGGTTCTCCATTCATCTAGTGAGCTAATGTCAAATAACCTCTTCTCACTGGCAAGTTTAAAATCATAATTGAGCTCTTTAATATCCCAATATGCCCTATGTTCTAGTTCAAGAGGTAAGTGACATGCTTTGCCATAAACCATTTTATACGGAGACATACCCATAGGATTTTTATATGCAGTTCTATAAGCCCATAATGCATCATCAAGTTTCTTGGACCAATTCTTTCTAGATCTATTAACAGTCTTTTGCAAAATTAATTTGAGCTCTTTGTTACTTAATTCTACTTGACCACTAGACTGTGGGTGATAAGGAGATGCAATTCTATGATTAACATCATGCTTAGCAAGCATTTTACGAAAGGCACCATGAATAAAGTGTGAACCACCATTAGTCATTAAATATCTAGGGACTCCAAACCTCGGGAAAATAACTTCTTTAAGCATCTTAATAGAGGTGTTATGATCAGCACTACTAGTTGGAATAGCTTCTACCCACTTAGTAACGCAATCAACGGCAACTAAAATATGTGTATACCCATTAGAGGAAGGAAATGGTCCCATATAATCAAAGCCCCAAACATCAAATGGTTCAATAACAAGTGAATAATTCATAGGCATTTCTTGACGTCTACAAATATTACCAATTCTTTGACACTCATCACAAGACAAGACAAACTTACGGGCATCCTTGAAGAGAGTAGGCCAATAAAAACTGGATTGCAATACCTTGTGTGAAGTTCTATATCCAGCATGCTGTCCTCCATAGGCTTCGGAGTGACACTTGCGTAGGATCTGTTCCTGTTCATGCTCAGGTATACAACGTCTAATAACACCATCTACTCCTTCTTTATAAAGGTGTGGTTCATCCCAGAAGTAATGTCTTAAATTGTAGAAAAACTTTTCCTTTTGCTCGTATGTGAAACTAGGTGGTATAAATTTAGCAACAATGTAATTAGCATAATCAGCATACCATGGAGCAGTGCGAGAAGCATTTATGACAGCTAATTGTTCATCAGGAAAGCTATCATCAATAGGTAGTGGGTCGTCAAGAATATTTTCTAACCTAGACAAGTTGTCTGCAACGGGGTTCTCAGCTCCCTTTCTATCAATAATATGCAAATCAAATTCTTGTAGCAAGAGAACCCATCTAATAAGTCTAGGTTTAGCATCTTTCTTTTCCATAAGGTATCTAATAGCAGCATGATCAGTGTGAATAGTTACTTTAGAATCAACAATATAAGGTCTGAACTTATCACAAGCAAAAACAACTGCTAAAAATTCTTTTTCAGTGGTAGCATAATTTCTCTGGGCATTGTCTAGAGTTTTACTAGCATATTGAATAACATTTAATTACTTATCAACTCTTTGCCCTAGAACAGCACCTACAACATAATCACTAGCATCACACATAATTTCAAAGGGTAAATTCCAATCAGGTGGCTGAACAATAGGTGCAGAAATCAATGCTTTCTTAAGTATTTCAAATGCTTCTACACAATCATCATCAAAGACAAAAGGAATATCTTTTTGTAATAGATTAGTCAGAGGCCAAGAAATTTTTGAGAAGTCCTTAATGAACCTCCTATAAAAATCGGCGTGACCGAGGAACCTTCTTATACCTTTAATGTCCTTGGGACATGGCATCTTTTCAATAGCATCAACTTTAGCTTTATCAACTTCAATGCCTCTTTCAGAAATTTTATGCCCCAAGACAATACCTTCATTAACCATAAAGTGGCATTTCTCCCAATTCAGAACAAGATTAGTTTCTTTACATCTCTGCAAAACTCGATCAAGGTTGCTCAAGCAATCATCAAAAGAGGATCCATAAACAGAGAAATCGTCCATGAAAAGCTCACATATCTTTTCACAAAAGTCAGAAAATATAGCTATCATGCATCTTTGAAAGGTAGCAGGTGCATTACATAAACCAAAAGGCATACGTCTATAAGCAAAAGTACCGAAAGGGCAAGTAAAAGTGGTATTTGCTTGATCATCAGCTGACACGGGTATTTGAGAGAAACCAGAGTAACCATCTAGAAAGCAAAAATGTGTATGTTTGGATAATCTTTCTAGCATTTGATCAATAAAAGGTAAGGGGTAATGATCTTTTTTAGTAGCCTTATTTAATTTGCGGAAATCAATTACCATCCTATAACCTGTAATAATTCTTTGCGAAATCAATTCATCTTTATCATTAGGAACAACGGTAATACCTCCCTCCTTAGGGACACAATGGACAGGACTTACCCACTGACTATCAGCAACGTGATAAATTATACCTGCCTCAAGGAGCTTTAATATTTCCTTTCTTACCACTTCTTTCATCTTAGGATTTAGCCGTCGTTGGTGATCAATAACTGGTTTGGCGTCTTTCTCAAAATTTATTTTGTGTTGACATAGAGTGGGACTAATGCCTTTAAGATCATCAAGAGCATATCCAATAGCAGCACAGTGCTTCTTCAGAGTTTTCAATAATTTATTTTATTCATGCTCTGAAAGATTAGCACTAATAATAATAGCATATATCTTCTTTTCATCAAGATAAGCATATTTAAGAGTATCAGGTAACGGTTTAAGCTCAAACACGGGATCACCCTTGGGTGGAGGAGGATCCCCTAGGATTTCAACAGGCAAGTTGTGTTTAAGAATAGGTCCTTGTTTAAAGAATACTTCATCTATTTCCCTTCTTTCATTCATGAACATATCGTTTTCATGGTCGAGTAAATATTGTTCTAAAGGATCATTAGGAGGCACATCAATAGAAGCAAGACCAATAATTTCATCCTTACTAGGTAATTCCTCATCACGGTGTTGTCTATGAAATTTAGAGAAGTTAAACTCATGAGACATATCACCCAAACCAATAGTAACAACATCCTTTTCGCAGTCTATCCTAGCATTAACAGTATTTAAGAAGGGTCTACCAAATATAATGGGACAAAAGCTATCTTGTGGGGAACCAAGAACAAGAAAATCAGCAGGATATTTAACCTTCCCACACAAGACTTCAACATCTCTAACAATCCCAATTGGTGAAATAGTATCTCTATTAGCAAGCTTAATGGTAACATCGATATCTTCTATCTCAACTGGTGCAATATCATGCATAATTTATTTGTATAAGGAAATAGGTATTGCACTAGCACTAGCACCCATATCACACAAGCCATGATAACAATGATCTCCTATTTTAACAGAAATAACAGGCATGCCTACCACAGGTCTATGTTTATCTTTAGCACCAGGTTTAGCAATTCTAGGAGTCTCATCACAAAAGTAAATAACATGCCCATCAATATTATCAGCCAAGAGATCTTTAACAATAGCAATATTAGGTTCAACTTTAACTTGCTCAGGGGGAGCATAAGTTCTAATATTACTTTTACGAACCACAGTTGAAGCTTTAGTATGATCCTTTATTCTAACAGGGAAAGGTGGTTTCTCAACATAAGCAGTAGGAACAATAGGATCATTATAAGTGATAGTCTTTTCTTCAACTTTAATAGGTTCAACTACTTTTACTTCTATGGGAGGAGGATATTTAAACCACTTCTCCTTGGGGAGATCAACATGAGTAGCAAAGGATTCACAGAAAGAATCTACTATCTCAGAGTCAAGTCCATATTTAGTGCTAAATTTACGAAAAACATCGGTATCCATGAAATATTTAACACAATCAAACTTAGGTGTTATACCTGACTCCTTACCTTCGGCGAGATCCCAATCTTCAGAGTTGCGTTTAATTCTCTCCAATAAATTCCATTTGAATTCAATAGTCTTCATCATAAAGGAACCAGTACAAGAAGTATCGAGCATGGAGCGATTATTGTCAGAAAGTCAAGCATAAAAGTTTTGAATAATCATTTCTCTTGAGAGCTCATGATTGGGGCATGAATATAACATTGATTTAAGCCTCCCCCAAGCTTGAGTGATGCTTTCTCCTTCGCGAGGCCAAAAATTATATATATAATTACCATCACGATGAACAAGATGCATAGGATAAAACTTCTGATGGAATTCCAATTTCAACCGTTTGTAGTCCCATGATCCCATATCATCACATAGCATATACCATGTCAATGCATCTCCCTTCAAAGATGTAGCGACCAGACCTCAAACGGCCCAATCTCTGTGCTCAGGTGTCATCCCTGGATCAGTAATGCTGACACCACACAGTACTTGAAGGATTTATAATAGAGTAGCAATCACACACTTATTACATCGAGAGTCTCAAAAGAGAACTTAATACAATAATAATGGCTTAAGGCCATCTAATAACGATAACAGCGGAAGGCTTGGAAGATAAGTGAGTCCATCAACTCCAACGGCATCACTGAGTATAGAACCACGACCTAAAAGCACCTTAATCATCGTCTGAAAAGTCTGCAACATGAACGTTGCAGCCCGAAACGGGTCAGCACATGCAATATGCTGGCAATGTAAAACATAGAGAGCAATGAAAGAAATAAGGCTATACTACATGCATATTTGGCTGGTGGAAAGCTCTATGGTTACAGTTTTGCGTAAAGCCAATTTTTCCCTACAGCAAAGGAATACATTTTATTTAACTATCATCGTAGTTGTTAAACATTGAGAATGGTTGACAACATTCTCAATCCCAATTAAGCATCATCATTAAATAAAAACCCAACAAAATTAATTAGAGTAACATGATGAGATTCACATGATAATCCAGGTACTAGATACTCAAGATGTCCATAACCGGGGACACGGCTAACCATGATTAGTTTATACACTCTGCAGAGGTTTGCGCACTTTTCCCCACAAGACTCGATCTCCTCCGTTGGGATTCTCGCACTACAAGGTGTTTGAGAAACGGATGACGAGACATAGTCTTTCAGAAGCGCTAGCAGCTTACGATCGGGTAGACCGTTACACCTACTTTCCCCTACATCTGCTAGTCTACCACTGTAAGAGTTCGCACGACTTAGTCAACTATGCTAGAGCCCATAGTAGCTTGTGGCTGCACATGGAAGTTTCTAGCATGAATAATCTCATGATCCCTTTGAGCCTGGGTGGTGGTCCAAAAGAAAAACAGGCAATCGTTGGAATTCCCAGGTGCCTCAATCCACCCAGATGTGTATTTAAGGTTCCACCTTAGATAAACCATTAATTTAACAAACTCACATCTGTCATGGATTTCACTCACCCAATCCACGTCTACTAGCATAGCATGGCATAATAAGCAAACGTAGAAGTAACTCTGAAAGGTTTGATAATAAACAGGTAATAGGTACTGCCTCAACTAGTTCCCAGAACCCACAATTTATTTAGATCCTAATCATGCAAGGTGTGAGGATTGATCTAATGCAATAAAACTGGGTAGTAGGAGGTATGATCAAAGTGTTACTTGCCTTGCTGATGATCCGCAAAACCTAGCGATTCGAAGTAGCAAGCGGCGCACTCCGGGTACACTACCGCAAACAAACAAGCATACAGTAAGTACTCAACTAATGCACGGGTAAAACTTGAATAAGAGATCTAACCAGATAGTTCAATTTAAGAACTCCGGTTGGCAAAAGAAAGCAAACCGAACGAAGCAACGAAAGACAAACGACAAAAGAAACAAGCTTCGTTTACTATTTTGGACCTAGGTCAAATTTTACTGAGGCAAAAACTTGTTTGAGTTGGTTAGACGGAAAGAGGGTTTCGAGACGAAACTCTAGGCGCTTGAATCGCCTGATTCCGACAAACGAGCGAAAAGTTAAACTAAAACGAACATCGGATCAGAAATCACGATCAGAAAAATCGCGGATTTAATCCGAGGAAAAGAAAAACGACGAACAGATTAATGAACGAACGTTCGTTAACAGGAACTAAACAAAGGACGCGTTCGTTAAAACGAACGGACGAGCGAACGCTCGCTAAATAAATAAACCAGAGAAAAAACGATCTATTTAAAAAACGAAGAACTAGGGTTTTTCAAAAAAACGAAACAGCTTTTTCTCAAAAACCGGGGCGGCGGCTACCTCGGCTCGGAGCTCCGGCGAGGCTCCAGCGGGTGGTGTGGGGCGGCAGGCGGCGCGGGCGGCGTGCGGCGGTGACGCTGGAGGCGTGGGGCGGCGGCGGTGGGTGTGGGCTGCAGGGGGCCGGCGGTGGGGTTATAAAAGGGGGGAGAGGCGACTTGGGGGAGGGGTCGGCCTCGGGAGGTGGGTCCTCCACGGACTCGGGCGGCGGCGGCGCTGGTCGGGACTCCTGTCACGACCCGGCGGGAGGCGGCGGCGGCTGGGTGGGCCCTTGGCCCAATCGGTTGTGGGGTCTCTTTTAAAAAAACAATTCCGCTGCGACTAAAAAAAATTCTAGAAAAATAAATTAAATCTAAAAATGCCAAAACAAATTTTCACCTCTAAATAAAATAATTAGAACAGGATGAACATTTTCTTGGCCCTAAATGCAATTTTTGAAAACGTGCATTTTTTCCTAAATTCAAATAAAATAGCAAATAAAACCAAAATAAAAACTTATTTGATTTTTTATTAAATCCTCAATATTTCTTTATTTTGGGAAAGTCATTTTATTCTCTCTCTCATAACTTTTATAGTAGAAATAATTGAAGATAAAATAAATCAAATCAAATGATCCTATTTTCAAAATTTGAGAAAACTCAAATATGAAAATAACGAAATCCCCAACTCTCTCCAAGGGTCCTTGAGTTGCGTAGAATTTCTAGGATCAACCAAAATGCCATAAAATATGATATGCAATGATGATCTAGTGTATAACATTCCAAATTGAAAATTTGGGATGTTACAAACCTACCCCCCTTAAGATGAATCTCGCCCTCAAGATTCGGGTTGGCTAGAAAATAGGTGAGGGTGGTCCTTCAACAGATCTTCCTCTCGTTCCCAGGTGGCTTCATCTTCCGTCTGGTGGCTCCACTGAACTTTGCAAAACTTGATAACTTTGCTGCGGGTGACTCGGCTCGCATACTCAAGAATCTTGACTGGTTTCTCCTCATAGGTCAAATCACTGTCTAACTGAATCGCTTCCAGCGGCACTGTGTCCCTCAGCGGTATGTCAGCCATCTCTGCGTGGCACTTCTTCAACTGGGAAACGTGGAACATGTCGTGAACTCCTGACAATCCTTCGGGCAATTCCAACTTATAAGCTACTTCTCCCATACGCTCCAAAACTTTGTATGGTCCTACAAAACGTGGCGCTAACTTTCCTTTAACTCCAAAGCGCTTAACTCCTCGAAGTGGAGATACTCAAAGATAAACTCGGTCTCCGACTTCGTAAACTGTCTCCTTGCGTTTAGAATCTGCATAGCTCTTCTGCCTGGACTGGGCTACTTTGAGCCTATCGCGAATCAATTTTACTTTCTGTTCAGACTCTTTAATCAGATCCGGTCCAAACAACTGGCGGTCTCCAACTTCATCCCACGACAATGGGGTCCTGCACCTCCTTCCGTACAGAGCTTCGAAAGGGGCCATCTTCAAACTGGATTGATAGCTGTTGTTATAAGAGAACTCTGCATATGGCAAATTCTCATCCCAACTAGATCCGTAATCTAGTGCACAAACTCTCAGCATATCCTCCAAAATCTGATTGACTCTCTCGGTCTGTCCATCTGTCTGCGGATGGAAAGCTGTACTGAACTCTAGCCTGGTACCCAAGGTTTCATGCAACTGATTCCAGAACTTTGAGGTAAACTGGGTTCCTCTATCTGATACAATGCTCCTTGGAACTCCATGCAGACATACGATTCTGGTCATGTATATTTTTGGTAACTTTGCACTAGTATAGGTAGTCTTCACTGGAATGAAATGAGTTGCCTTTGTCAAACGATCGACTACAACCCATATCGAGTCATAGCCTGAACGTGTTCTGGGCAATCTTGTAATAAAATCCATGCCTAACTTATCCCACTTCCATTCAGGTATTGACAATGGCTGTAGCAATCCTGCTGGCTTCTGATGCTCTGCCTTTACTCTTTGACATACATCACAAACTGCTACATATTCCGCGATATCCTTCTTCATTCCGGTCCACCAGAAAATATCCTTCAAATCCAAATACATCTTGGTATTTCCTGGGTGAATCAAATATGGTGAATCATGGGCCTCTTGTAGAATTAACTTCCTGATCTCCGAATCATTAGGCACATAAACACGGTCTTCAAACCATAAGGTATCGTGCTCATCCTCACAAAATCCTTTAGCTTTTCCCTTGCTCATTTTCTCCTTAATAGAAGCGATCTCTTTGTTGGTCCTTTGAGCTTCTCTGATCTTGTCCATCAAAGTATACTGAATCTCCAATGCTGCTACATAGCCTCTCGGGACTATCTCCAAACATAGCTCACGAAGATTCTCGGCTAACTCCCTTGGTAAATCTTCCGTCATTAAGGTGTTGACATGACTTTTACGGCTCAACGCGTCAGCTACTACGTTAGCCTTTCCAGGGTGATAATGCAATCTCATATCATAATCCTTGATGAGTTCCAACCATCTCCTTTGTCTGAGGTTCAACTCCTTCTGTGTGAAAATATACTTCAAACTCTTGTGGTCCGTGTACACCTCACAATGGTTTCCAATGAGAAAATGTCTCCAAGTCTTCAATGCATGAACTACGGCTGCTAACTCCAAATCATGTGTAGCATAATTCAACTCATGAGGCTTGAGCTGTCGTGAGGCATATGAGACAACTCTTCCTTCCTGCATAAGCACTGATCCAAGTCCTCGACGTGAAGCGTCACAATACACCTCATAATCCTTGGTCTGATCTGGCAAAATCAACACTGGTGATGTAACCAAATGTTTCTTCAACTCCTGGAAACTAGCCTCACATTCCTCAGTCCATATGAACTTGGTATCCTTCTTCAACAACTCCGTCATAGGTTTCGCAATCTTCGAGAAATTTTTAATGAATCTTCGGTAGTATCCTGCAAGTCCAAGAAAACTCCGGATCTCTCCAACTGTTGTTGGTGCTTCCCAATTTGTCATAGTGTCAACCTTGGTGGGATCTACTGCTATACCCTCTCCAGATATAACGTGTCCGAGGAATCCAACTTCCTTCAACCAAAACTCACATTTGCTAAACTTGGCATATAACTGATGTTCTCTGAGCTTACCAAACACAAGTGCTCCTTATGCTCCTCTTCGTTCTTCAAGTATACCAGGATATCATCGATGAACACTACAACGAACTTATCCAGAAACTCCATAAACACCTTGTTCATCATGTTCATAAAATATGCAGGTGCATTAGTCAGACCAAATGACATAACGGTATACTCGTACAGCCCATACCTGGTGGTAAAAGCCGTCTTAGGTATATCCTGTTCTCGAATCTTCAACTGATGGTATCCTGATCGCAGGTCGATCTTGGAAAATACCTTAGCTCCTTGCAATCGATCAAACAGATCATTGATTGTCAGTAGTGTGGTACTTGTTCTTGATGGTTACTTCATTCAATTCTCGATAATCAACAACCATCCTTAACGATCCATCCTTCTTCTCCACTAGAACTACTGGTGATCCCCAAGGTGAAGAACTTGGGCGAATATAACCTTTATCCAGTAACTCCTTAATCTGCTTCTTAATCTCCACCAAATCCTTTGCGGGCATCCTATATGGTCTCTTAGATATTGGCCCTGTGCCTGGCAAAAGCTCAATCAAAAACTCAATATCTCTATCCGGTGGCATGCCTGGCAACTCTTCTGGAAATACATCAGGGAAATCCTTCACCACTGGTACTTCCTCCTAGACAACTCCTGTTAAACAATTTACTTGAGTCCTCTTCGGCACATGCTGGGATACATACTTGATCCTTCTCCCTTCTGGGGTGGTAAGCAAAATTTACTTACTGGCGCAATTGATGTTTCCTCCATACATCGACAGCCAATCCATACCCAGAATTACATCCAAACCTTGTGATTCCAAAATGATCAAATCCGAGGGAAACACATGCCTACCTATACTCAATGGCACTTGAAAACATCCCTTACTAGCCATATACTCCTCTCCTGGTGAGCTTACTAACATAGGTGTTCTAAGAACTTTGGTGGGAAGGTTATACTTATCCACGAATTCCCTTGATATGTATGAATGTGATGCACCAGTATCAAAAAGAACGAGTGCAGTAAATGACTTAACCAAAAACTTACCGATTACTACATCCGGCTGCTCTTCAACCTCCTCCACGTTAACGTGGTTCACCTGTCCCCTGTTGAAAGGGTTCGGCTTCTTCCCAGAGCTTCCATTGCCATTTCCATTATGGGCTTCAGGACATTCATTGGCATAATGTCCGGTCTTCTGGCACTTAAAGCAAGTGACTTGGCTCAGGTCTCTCTTGGCTGGGGTTGATGGGTTTGTACGGTTCTGGCCGTTGCTTCCTTCATTCCCATTCCCATTCTTGGTGCCATTATGATTGTGCGAGCTACCTCCTCCATGGGTATGCTGAAAATGTCCTCCCATCCTAGGCGTAAAACGTGGCTTCTACTGAGCTCCAGAATTGTACTTCCCTTGTCCATACTTCCTCTTGCGGTTTTCAATTTGCTGTTGCTTCCCTTCAATCATGAGAGCATGATCTACCAACTCCTGGTAGTTGTTGAAGGTTGCTACCATCAACTGCATGCTTAACTCATCATTCAGTCCTTCCAGAAACTTCTCCTGCTTAGCTGCATCCGTAGCAACGTCATCTGGGGCATAACGTGCTAGCTTACTAAAGTCCTCCACATACTGGCCAACTATCCTTCCTCCTTGGCGCAAGTTGCGAAACTCTCGCTTCTTTAGGGCCATAGCTCCTGCTGAAACATGGGCAGTACGGAAAGCCTGCTGGAACTGGTCCCATGTGACAGTGTCGACGGGGAAAGTGGTTGTGAAATTCTCCCACCATGATGATGCGGGTCCTTCAAGCCGATGTGCGGAAAACTTCACCTTTTCCGCATATGTGCATCCTGCTGTGGTCAACTCCCTTGCTGTCTTGCGGAGCCAATCATCTGCTACTATCAGCTCGGTGCTACTGGAAAACACCGGCGGATTCGACCTAAGAAAACGGGCTAAGTGATCAACAGGTGGTGGTGGTGGTGGTGGTGGGTTGTTGTTGTTCCCTTGATTCTGATTCTGGACTAGTAACTGCATCAATGTGTTCTGCTGCTGGATCAACTGAGTGAGCTCCGGTGGGAAGGTAAATCCGAGGTCACGTCTTGGAGGCATCTGAGGGTTTAGAAAAGATGAGATTTAAGAATAGAGAGGGGTCTAGAGAGAAAACACTACCCATATGCACATGAGGCAAAAGCAAACAATTCACTTCATTCAATCAAACAAGGGCATACAATCGATCTAACTATCGCAAAAGTGCTCGGACTACTATATTTACATGGTTGACTACTACTACTGATGGGGTGGTCTACTAGAAATATTCTTCGGTTGCAGACTCCATGATATCTGCTCCAGCTTCATCAACATAGTCATCATCGCTATCATCTGGATCCAAGTCGGTGTCGTCGATGATGATGTAGTCTTCCGGGCGAATCTCCTTGGGTTCTTCGTCTTCTTCTACTGGTGTAGGGCCTCCCATAAATATTCTGATCTTCATTGTTAGGTCGGCATTCTTATCCACTAGTACTTTAATTTCCTCTTCATAATCTTCACGTGTGGCCTTGAGTTTTTCCTCCAGTTCCTTGATTCTAGTCCTTGCCTTCTTCAGATCTATCATGTCGGTGCACATCTAGTTCTCCTAACATCGAATGTGCTGGTTTAACTCCTGGATAAAAGCTGCAATTGATCTATCCTTCCTGGTGCTGATCATCTCCCAGTGCTCATCTCGGCGCCCACAAATCTGGTAGATAGTATCCTTGAGATCATTGCGGTAAACTTCTCCAATGCGTCCCATGGCGATGTGAGCTGCCATGCTCTTTCCTAGATTCCAAGTTGGCGCATCAAAAGAAAACTCTATGGGCTTAGTGACTGGCATGAACATCCTTCCTGGTACTTGAACTTGAATCATCCAGTGCTCTTCTTCAGGTAATGTGGAGTTGTAGGTTCCCGTGAAGCTTGGTACTCCTATGTTCAGGTATCTTGTGACTTCCTTCAAGTGACGTCCAAAGGGTGTATCTTCATCTGGTTGTGTGAACTTGTTCCTTGCATCCGCCATCCTAAAAGAGCAGAAAAGATGAGAAGTTAGAATGAGAAGAGTGAGTAGTGATATAGGGTTTTAGCTTAGTGATCGTGTCCTACAGTCAGCGTGTGCTCTGATACCATCTTGTAGCGACCATACCTCAAATGGCCCAATCTTTGTGCTCAGGTGTCATCCCTGGATCAGTAATGCTGACACCACACAGTACTTGAAGGATTTATAACAGAGTAGCAATCACACACTTATTACATCGAGAGTCTCAAAAGAGAACTTAATACAATAATAATGGCTTAAGGCCATCTAATAACGATAACAACGGAAGCCTTGGAAGATAAGTGAGTCCATCAACTCCAACGGCATCACTGAGTATAGAACCACGACTTAAAAGCACCTTAATCGTCGTCTGAAAAGTTTGCAACATGAACGTTGCAGCCCGAAATGGGTCAGCACATGGAATATGCTGGCAATGTAACACATAGAGAGCAATGAAAGAAATAAGGCTATACTACATGCATATTTGGCTGGTGGAAAGCTCTATGGTTATAGTTTTGCGTAAAGCCAAATTTTCCCTACTGCAAAGGAATACATTTTATTTAACTATCATGGTAGTTCTTAAACATTGAGAATGGTTGACATCATTCTCAATCCCAATTAAGCATCATCATTAAATAAAAACCCAACAAAATTAATTAGAGTAACATGATGAGATTCACATGATAATCCAGGTACTAGATACTCAAGATGTCCATAACTGGGGACACGGCTAACCATGATTAGTTTATACACTCTGCAGAGGTTTGCGCACTTTTCCCCACAAGACTCGATCTCCTCCGTTGGGATTCTCGCACTACAAGGTGTTTGAGAAACGGATGACCGAGACATAGTCTTTCAGAAGCGCTAGCACCTTACGATCGGGTAGACCGTTACACCTACTTTCCCCTACATCTGCTAGTCTACCACTGCAAGAGTTTGCATGACTTAGTCAACTATGCTAGAGCCCATAGTAGCTTGTGGCTGCACACGGAAGTTTCTAGCATGAATAATCTCATGATCCCTTTGAGCCTGGGTGGCGGTCCAAAAGAAAAACAGGCAATCGCTGGAATACCCAGGTGCCTCAATCCACCCAGATGTGTGTTTAAGTTGCCACCTTAGATAAACCATTAATTTGACAAACTCACATCTGTCATGGATTTCACTCACCCAATCCACGTCTACTAGCATAGCATGGCATAATAAGCAAACGTAGAAGTAACTCCCAAAGGTTTGATAATAAACAGGTAATAGGTACTACCTCAACTACTTCCCAGAACCCACAATTTATTTAGATCCTAATCATGCAAGGTGTGAGGATTGATCTAATGCAATAAAACTAGGTAGTAGGAGGTATGATCAAAGTGTTACTTGCCTTGCTGATGATCCGCAAAACCTAGCGATTCGAAGTAGCAAGCGGCACACTCTGGGTACTCTACCGCAAACAAACAAGCATTCAGTAAGTACTCAACTAATGCACGGGTAAAACTTGAATAAGAGATCTAACCAGATAGTTCAATTTAAGAACTCCGGTTGGCAAAAGAAAGCAAACCGAACGAAGCAACGAAAGACAAACGGCAAAAGAAACAAGCTTCGTTTACTATTCTGGATCTAGGTCAAATTTTACTAAGGCAAAACCATGTTTGAGTTGGTTAGACGGAAAGAGGGTTTCGAGACAAAACTCCAGGCGCTTGAATCACCTGATTCCGACAAACGAGCGAAAAGTTAAACTAAATCGAACATCGGATCAGAAATTGCGATCAGAGAAATCACGGATTTAATCCGAGGAAAAGAAAAACGACGAACAGGTTAACGAACAAACGTTCGTTAACAGGAACTAAACGAAGAACGCGTTCGTTAAAATGAACGGACGAGCGAACGCTCGCTAAATAAATAAACCGGAGAAAAATCGATCTATTTAAAAAAACGAAGAACTAGGGTTTTTAAAAAAACGAAACGGCTTTTTCTCAAAAACCAGGGCGGCGGCTACCTCGGCTCGAAGCTCCGGCGAGGCTCCGGTGGGTGGTGCGGGGCGGCGGGGCG
>NC_041384.1:715002416-715009505 GCF_002162155.2 Triticum dicoccoides
GGCGGCGTGCGATGGCGAGCGGCGGCGGCGCTGGAGGCGTGGGGCGGCGGCGGCGGGTGTGGGCTGTAAGGGGGTGGCGGCAGGGTTATAAAAGGGGGGAGAGGCGACTTGGGGGAGGGGTCGGCCTCGGGAGGTGGGTCCTCCCCGGACTCGGGCGGCGGTGGCGCTGGTCGGGACTCTTGTCCCGACCCGGCGGGAGGCAGCGCGGGCTGGCTGGGTCGGCCTGCTCGGCTGGGCCCTTGGCCCAGTCATGCACGGGGTCTCTTTTTTTTAAACAATTCCACTGCGACTAAACAAATTCTAGAAAAATAAATGAAAATCTAAAAATGCCAAAACAAATTTTCACCGTCTAAATAAAATATTTAGAATAGGATGAACATTTTCTTGGCCCTGAATGCAATTTTTGAAAACGCGCAATTTTTCCTAAATTCAAATAAAATAGCAAATAAAACCAAAATAAAAACTTATTTGATTTTTTTATTAAATCCTCAATATTTCTTTATTTTGGGAAAGTCATTTTATTCCCTCTCTCATAACTTTTATAGTAGAAATAATTGAAGATAAATAAATAAAATCAAATGATCCTATTTTCAAAATTTGAGAAAACTCAAATATGAAAATAACGAAATCCCCAACTCTCTCCGAGGGTCCTTGAGTTGCGTAGAATTTCTAGGATCAACCAAAATGCCATAAAATATGATATGCAATGATGATCTAGTGTATAACATTCCAAATTGAAAATTCGGGATGTTACAAAAGATAAAGGGAAGACCTTTTTCTTGATAACATAATCGGGCATATCTGCAAGCTTAAGTAATCCACAAACTTCATCCACATAGATTAAGTGTAAGTCGGGATGTAATGTTCCATCTCCTGCAAAAGGATTCGCTAGCAGTTTCTCTATCATACCCAAAGGAATTTCAAAGTAAACATTTTCAGTAGGTTCAGTAGGTTGAGGAGCAACTATTTGCTCTACCGGTCGGGGTGAAGATACCCCGAACAAGCCCCTCAAAGGATTACTTTCCATAGTAACAAGTGACAGTAAATTTCAGCACACTATATAAATTTTTCCTTACCAAATTCCACCTACCAAAGGCGCTTCACTCCCCGGCAACGGCGCCAGAAAAGAGTCTTGATGACCCACAAGTGTAGGGATCTATCGTAACCTTTTTGATAAGTAAGAGTGTCGAACCCAACAAGGAGCAGAAGGAAATGATAAGCGGTTTTCAGCAAGGTATTCTTTGCAAGCACTGAAATTATCGGTAACAGATAGTTTTGTGATAAGGTAATTTGTAACGAGTAGCAAGTAATAAAAGTAAATAAGGTGCAGCAAGATGGCCCGATCCTTTTTGTAGCGAAGGACAAGCCTGGACAAACTCTTATATGAAGGAAAGCGCTCCCGAGGACACATGGGAATTATCGTCAAGCTAGTTTTCATCACGTTCATATGATTCGCGTTCGGTACTTTGATATTTTGATATGTGGGTGGACCGGTGCTTGGGTATTGTCCTTACTTGGACAAGCATCCCACTTATGATTAACCCCCATTGCAAGCATCCGCAACTACAACAGAAGTATTAAGGTAAACCTAACCATAGCATGAAACATGTGGATCCAAATCAGCCCCTTACGAAGCAATGCATAAACTAGGGTTTAAGCTTCTGTCACTCTAGCAACATATCATCTACTTATTACTTCCCAATGACTCCCTCTAGGCCCAAACAATGGTGAAGTGTCATGTAGTCGATGTTCACATGACACCACTAGAGGGATAACAACATACATCTAATCAAAATATCGAACGAATACCAAATTCACATGGCTACTAATATCAAGACTTCTCTCATGTCCTCAGGAACAAACGTAACTACTCACAAAGCATATTCATGTTCATAATCAGAGGGGTATTAATATGCATAATGGATCTGAACATATAATCTTCCACCAAGTAAACCAACTAACATCAACTACAAGGAGTAATCAACACTACTAGCAACCCACAGGTACCAATCTGAGGTTTGGATACAAAGATTGGATATAAGGGATGAACTAGGGTTTGAGATGAGATGGTGCTGGTGAAGATGTTGATGGAGATTGACCCCCTCCCGATGAGAGGATCATTGGTGATGATGATGGTGATGATTTCCCCCTCCCGGAGGGAGGTTTCCCCGGTAGAACAGCTCCACCGGAGCCCTAGATTGGTTCCGCCAAGGTTCCGCCTCGTGGCGGCGGAGTCTCGTCCCGAAAGCTTGCTTATGATTTTTTCTCGGACGAAAGACCTCATATAGCAGAAGATGGGCATCGGAGGGCCACCAGGGGGGCCCACGAGGCAGGGGCGCGCCCCCCACCCTCGTGGCTAGGGTGTGGGCCCCCTCTGGTATTTTCTTTGCTCAGTATTTTTTATTATTTCCAAAAATAACTTCCATGGAGTTTTAGGACTTTTGGAGTTGTGAAGAATAGGTCTCTAATATTTGCCCCTTTTCCAGCCCAGAATTCCAGCAACCGGCATTCTCCCTCTTTATGTAAACCTTGTAAAATAAGAGAGAATAGGCATAAGTATTGTGACATAATGTGTAATAACTACCCATAATGCAATAAATATCGATATAAAAGCATGATACAAAATGGACATATCAGCCCCACACCTTGCTTGCTGCCCTCTTTCTCCACTAGGGCCCAATAAGGCCCATAGACTCCCCGGGGGGTTCTGGTATAACCTCCCGGTACTCCGAAAAATACTCGATACTTCGGAACCCTTCCTGTGTCCGAATATAACCTTCCAATATATCAATCTTTATGTCTCGACCATTTTGAGACCCCTCATCATGTCCGTGATCACATCCGGGACTCCGAACTACCTTTGGTACATCAAAACACATAAACTCATAATACCGATCGTCACCGAATGTTAAGCGTGCGGACCCTACGGGTTCGAGAACTATGTAGACATGACCGAGACTCACTTCCAGTCAATAACCAATAGGGGAACCTGGATGCTCATAATGGTTCCTACATATTCTACGAAGATCTTTATCGATCAAACCGCATAACAACATACGTTGTTCCCTTTGTCATCGGTATGTTACTTGCCCAAGATTCGATCGTCGGTATCTCAATACCTAGTTCAATCTCATTACCGACAAGTCTCTTTACTCGTTACGTAATGCATCATCCCGCAACTAACTCATTAGTCACATTGCTTGCAAGGCAGATAGTGATGTGCATTACCGAGAGGGCCCAGAGATACCTCCCCGACAATCGGAGTGACAAATCCTAATCTTGATCTATGCCAGCTCAACAAACACCATCGGAGACACCTGTAGAGCATATTTATAATCACCCAGTTACGTTGTTACGTTTGATAGCACACTAAGTGTTCCTCCGGTATTCAGGAGTTGCATAATCTTATAGTCATAGGAACATGTATAAGTCATGAAGAAAGCAGTAGCAATAAACTAAATGATCATGGTGCTAAGCTAACGGATGGGTCTTGTCCATCACATCATTCTCTAATATGTGATCCCATTCATCAAATGACAACACATGTCCATGGCTAGGAAACTTAACCATCTTTGATTAACGAGCTAGTCAAGTAGAGGCATACTAGGGACACTGTTTGTCTATGTACTCATACATGTACTAAGTTTCCAGTTAATACAATTCTAGCATGAATAATAAACATTTATCATGATATAAGGAAATATAAATAACAACTTTATTATTGCCTCTAGGGCATATTTCCTTCACAATCAACCATAATGTCACCTAGATACTCCAATGTCACCACAAGTATCCGTGGGTCAAAACAACTTCAGATTCATAATATTCAATCTAACATAAAGAAGCTCATAGAGTGCCCCAAGATTCCTACCGAAGAAACAAGGACGAAAACGTGCATCAACCCATATGCATAGATTACCCCAATGTCACCTTGGGAATCCGCGAGTTGAGTGCCAAAACATACATCAAGTGAATCAATAGAACACCCCATTGTCACCACGGGTATCCCACGCAAGACATACATCAAGTGTTCTCAAATCCATAATAGTATTCAATCCGATAATAGTGAAACCTCAAAGGTAAAACTCAATTCATCACAAGAAGGTAGAGGGGGAGAAACACCATATGATCCAACTATAATAACAAAGCTCGCGGTACATCAAGATCGTGCCAAATTAAGAACACGAGAGAGAGAGAGAGAGAGAGAGAGAGAGAACACATAGTTACTGGTACATAACCTCATCCCCGAGGGTGAACTACTCCCTCCTCGTCATGGAGACCACCGGGATGATGAAGATGGCCTCCAGTGATGGTTTCCCCCTCTGGCAGGGTGCCGGGACGGGCTCCTGATTGGTTTTTCGTGGCTACAGAGGCTTGTAGTGGCGGAACTTCCGAGCTAGGTTCCTTTCTGGGGGTTTTGGTATTTATAGAAATTTTTGGCGTGGTCTCACGTCAAGGGGGTCCACGAGGCAGCGGCAAGCCAGGAGCACCCTCCCAGGGGGTAGGGCACTCCCCCCTACCTTGTCGTCGCTTCGGGACTCTTCTGGCCCAACTCTTGTGCTTCGGGGGTCTCTTTTGGTCCATAAAAAATCACCATGCATTTTCAGCCCATTCTAAGAACTTCTATTTCTGCACAAAAATGACACCACGGTAGTTCTCCTGAAAACAGCGTCAGTCCAGGTTAGTTCTAATCAAATCATACCAAAAACATATAAAATTGTTGTAAACATGACATGAATACTTCATAAATTATAGATACGTTGGAGACGTATCACGCGACAAGCTTCTGTTCTTCTGTGATCCAATCTGGAGGCCTTTTCTGGTACTCTGCCAAAGGGGAATCGATAACGGAGGGCTTCTACATCATACTTATTGCCTTCCGATGATGCGTGAGTAGTTCACCATAGACCTACGGGTCCATAGCTAGTAGCTAGATGACTTCTTCTCTCTCGTTGATCTTCAATCATATGTTCCCCTTGATCTTCTTGGAGTTCTATCCAATGTAATCTTCTTTTGCGGTGTGTTTGTTGGGATTAGATGAATTGTGGGTTTATGATTAGATTATTCATTTAAAGTAATTGAGTATTTTTTGAACTTTATTATGCATGATTGTTATAGCTTTATATTTCTCTATGATCTATCTGTTTGGTTTGGCCAACTAGAATGATTTATCTTTAGTGGGACAGGTGCTTTGTAATGGGTTCAATCTTGTGGTGTCCTCACCCAATGACAGAAGGGGTAGCGAGGCATGTATTGTACTGTTGCTATTAAGGATAAAACGGCGAGGTTTAGTCATATTGCTTGAGTTTACTTTGTCTAAATCATGTCATCCTGCTTAAGACGTTACTCTGTCTGTCATGAACTTAATACCATAGATGCATGTTGGATAGCAGTCGATTGGTGGAGTAATATTAGTAGATGTAGACAGGAGTCAGTCTACTTGTCATGGACGTGATGCCTATATACATGATCATTGCCATGTATACGCCTTCTATCAGTTGTCCAATAGTAATTTGTTTACCCACTGTATGATATTGTTTTGAGAGAGAAGCCTCTAGTTAAAACTATGGCCCCTGGGTCTACTTTAATCATATTATAAAAACCAAAAATACCTTGCTGCAATTTATTTATTTTTATTTTGTTTTGCGATTTATCTATCTGCCTATACAAGATTTGATCCTTCCAAGTAACATTCAAGGGTATTGACAGTTGGGTGCAAGTATTTGCTTTTGTGTGTGACGTTCTTGTTCACTAGGATTTGGTTGGTACTCCTTCTGATTTGATAAACCTTGGTTCTCAATTGAGGGAAATACTTATCGCTACTATATTGTTTCACCCTTCCTCTTCGGGGAAAATCCCAACGCCGCTCACAAGTAGCAGCAACCGACCATATGTGTGACCTAGGTACCCATGGTGCATATATAAGCCGAGGGGTTTAGTCCTTAGAGACACGATAACCAACCTTAGGGTTTAGAAAACAATCATACGATCTCGATATAGATCACCTTGTACTATGTACCCCGTCACATCAATACAATCAAAGCAGGACACAGGGTTTTACCTCTCCGAGAGGGCCCAAACCTGGGTAAAACATCGTCTCCCTTTGTACCCTGTTACCATTGTTCCTAGACCTACACCTCGGGACCCCCTACCCGAGATCCGCCGATTTAGGCCAGTAATTGTTGCGGCTGGCACTTTTGTGTCATTGTGTCATGTACCGTCTAGGTTGTTTTGTCGTGGTTCATGGCTTGTTGTCATTTGTGAGGATGTAACGCCACCTTCTCGGGCAAGGCCAGTAATTGTTGCAGCTGGAACTTATGTGTCGTTGTGTCATGTGATGTCTAGGTTGCTTTGTCATGGTTCATGGCTTGCTAGCATTGGTGAGGATGTAACTCCACCTTCTCGGGCAAGGCCAATAATTATTGCAGCTGGCACTTTTGTGCCATTGTGTCATGTGCCGTCCAGGTTACTTTGTCGTGGTTCATGGCTTGCTGGCATTGCTGAGTATGTAACACCACCTTTTCGGGCAAGGCCAGTAATTTTTGCAGCCGGCATTTGTGTTGTTGTGTAATGTGCCGTCCAGGTTGTTTTATCATGCTTCATGGCTTGCTAGCATTGGTGAGGCTGTAACTTCACCTTCTCGTGCAAGGCCAATAATTGTTGCAGCTGGCACTTTTGTGTCCTTGTGTCATGTGCCGTCCAAGTTTCTTTGTCGTGCTTCATGGTTTGCTGGCATTGCTGGGATGTAACTCAACCTTCTCAGGCAAGGTCAGTATTGTTGCAGCTGGCATTGTTGTGTCGTTGTGTCATGTGCCGTCCAGGTTGCTTTGTCATGGTTCATGGCTTGCTGGCACTACTGAGGATGTAATGCCACCTTCTCGGGTAAGGCCAGTAATTTTTACAGTTGGCACTTTTTGTGTCATTGTGTCATGTGCCGTCCACGTAGCCTTGTCATGGTTCACATCTTGCTGGCATTGGTGAGGATGTAATGCCACCTTCTCGGGCAAGGCCAGCAATTGTTGCAGCTGGCACTTATGTGTCATTGTGTCATGTGTCGTCCAGGTTGGTTTGTCATGGTTCACGGCTTGC
>NC_041384.1:715010000-715064763 GCF_002162155.2 Triticum dicoccoides
GGCTTGTTGGCATTGGTGAGGATGTAACGCCACCATCTCAGGCAAGGCCAGTAATTGTTGCAGCTGGCACTTTTGTGTCGTTGTGTCATGTACCGTCCAGGTTACTTTGCCGTGGTTCATGGCTTGCTGGCATTGTCGAGGATGTCACGCCACCTTTTCGGGCAAGGCCAGTAATTATTGCAGCTGGCACTTTTGTGTCGTTGTGTCATATGCCGTCCAGGTTGCCTTGTTGTGGTTCATGGCTTGCTGGCAAGGCCAGTAATTGTTGCAGCTGCCACTTTTGTGTCGTTGCGTCATGTGCCGTCCAGGTTGCTTTGTCGTGGTTCATGGCTTGCTGGCATTGTTAAGGATGCAACGTCATCGCCAAATGAGCGGTGTTGCTTTGTTGCCTTTTTAAGATTGATTTTCTTTTGGGTTGGCAGTAGTTGGCGTGCGCTATTAAGTTTAATTTTGTTTTGTTTACAAAAATCAATGTTTTGCGTAAGGTTTTTGTTTAGGATTTTCTCATCAATAATGCCATTGTATTATTTTATAAAATGCAAAACACCCTGACCTTTTGCACAAATATAAAAGAAACACTATATATTTTTATCATATTTGACATGCCAATGATTTATTAGAGCCGATGTCTTTGTAGATAACCTAGTACAACACGTGTAGGCCCAAATATAGGAGAAATACTCATCGTTAAATAAAAGAATATTAAAACTTGGCTCCTTGGTTGGCATCTCCAAATGCCTACACCATTTTGTTTAGGCACACACTGTTTCAGCAAGATTGAAATTCGTTAGCTTTTGGCAACTATTCGTGATTATCTCAAAGATTCGTAAGCCAAGCCAATTTAGTGATTATTTTTATATTTGTGCCCAAACACTTTGCCTACCAAAATTACAAAGCCACTTAACACCACACATCGCTATAGATGAGAACGGTATGTTTTAATTTGTCGCCAGATAACCTCAAAAAAAAAATTAGTCGCCAGATTGAAATGTACAATTGCACGGCTGTAAATAAGGTAGGGAAAGGGCCGTTTTGTTGCTGGATTGTGCTCTCATTCATTTTCCCAGGGAACATACAGAGATGAAAACTTTATTCTTTTCATGGGCAAATGCCTCCCCTTTTTTGCCGGGATAACACAAGTAACATCGATATCAATCATCAACAAAACCAACAAACGCTACAAGTTACAACAAGTTCTTTCTTCCGGAGCAATGTTCTCAAGTGGAGAAACTCTCCTCGGTGATTGACTTTAAAGAAAAGGATTTAAGCTTTTGGGTTCCCACATGTCTACATCCATTCTCTAGAGCTGATGAGGTGCACCATGCTATTTCGAGCACGCATGTTAATTGAGACAAAGATTTGAGAGTGATGTGCTCAAGCCATTGCATTTCCAAAGATAGGAAAAAGAAATAAAAGTCATAGTCACAAATGTGCAACCCATGGGATGAGATGGGGTAATAAAAAAGCCATCCGGCCGGGCCGCAAATCCGCGGCTTTATCTTAGTGCTCAAATGCGTACAGGAAATAATATAAATCTACCTAAACAATAAAGAATATGGGATGTGATGCGATTCACGATCAAACGCGTACGGAAAACAATCTAAACTTACCAAAAAACAATAAAGAATGTAGGATGCCATGCATGGTATGTAAATCATGGAATTGATACGTAACATAAGTAAACCACATGATATATGGAAGTGATGCAAAAGGCAAGTTAATTAACGTAAGTGAATCACATGATACATGGAAATGAAATATATATATAGAAAGAAAAACCATGGTCACAAAATTTCGCCACCCATGCATGCCATGAGATGGGGCTAAAAACCCATATATAAATCCGCAGCTTTATTTTAAACCCAAGCCCGACGGGCCGGGGATGGGAGGGAGCGAGGCGGCAGGTCAAACCGCCCAAGAAGGGGAGGCAGCAGAAAGAAGATTTCGAAAAATTGAAACCGAAGCGCACATGGGCCGAGGGTCGGTTGGCAATATGGGGGAAGGCCGAGGGCGGGATAGGAAGATCGCCCCCAGCATAAATAAAAGCGGACGCAGGCCGCAGCCACGCTCTTGGCTTTCCTTTCTCCCCTGATTTTCTATTTTCTTCTCTCGCCTCCCGTCTCCTTTCCCCTTCGCTGCCCCACCCCACTACGGTCCGGACCCGACCGGACCGGACTACTCCCCACCCCGCCGCCCGCCCGCTCTGTTCCATCCTCCCCCCTCGCCATTCCCTCCGGCGTGGCCGGTGGCCGGGCGGGAGCAGCAGCTGGTAGGGGAGGGAGGCGGGGAGAGGGGTTTGGATGGCGGCGTGATCGGCGGAGGGGGCGGCGGCGGGCGATGGGGAAGGCGGGGTTCGGGGTGGCGGCGGGTTGCGCGGCGGTGACGTGCGCGATCGCCGCGGTGATGGTGGCGCAGCGGGTGGCGGCCAGGGCGCGCTGGCGGCGGGCGGTGGCGCTGCTGCGGGAGTTCGAGGAGGGCTGCGCCACGCCGCCGGCGCGCCTGCGCCAGGTGGTGGACGCCATGGTCGTCGAGATGCACGCGGGGCTCGCCTCCGACGGCGGCAGCAAGCTCAAGATGCTCCTCACCTTCGTCGACGCGCTCCCCAACGGGTACGGCCCCCAAGGCCCCTCCTTCCCCTCCCTTGCTGCTGCTCCGGCCGCCGGGCCTCGCGCCGCCGCCGCCTTTTCTTTGCCTGCTTCCTTCCTCGCGATTCCCTGGCGATTCCTCACGCTGCTTTTCTCGGGTTTCTTGGTCCCTGCTTTTATTTTGGTTTTAAAATAACTCGGTGTGATTCTTCGGCGGAGCGGAAAAAGGAAACATGTAAAGCCTTTGGTTTGGTTCCTGCCATCTTTATCTGTTTGAACGAACGCTTTCTTTCTTTCTTTCTTTCTCCCTCCCTCCGGTGGTTGGATCATGCCCTCCAATCTCGCCTCGCCAATCCGCTTTTCCGCATGCGAATGTGGCCAACCCCCTTCGCCGTGGTTCACGCTTTTCTTTCCCGGGAGACGAGGTGCTGCCGCCGCGAGGTCGCACACACCACTTCAGAGATTTCTCCGTCGAGTTTTGACTGAGCGATATGCATTGGTTGGGTCTTCCACTGCCAGCTAAGTTGGATGGCCGTCGGTCTGAACGCTGCACACACCACTTCAGAGGTTCCTGCTCGGCGGCCATGTCTGGCCCTGTTGTGGAATGCCGAACGTATCCGGGTCGCAACCCCGTCCGCCTTTCCGACGCGCTCATTCACCCCCAACAGTAAACGCACCTGGGACGTTACTTTTTCCCCGATGTTTATTGTGTTCGTAAAGAAAAGAAATGCCCGCTCTTTATTCGATTCCGCATAATGCCGCGCGCATCCGCCCACCCGCCTTCTGAATTCCACGCCACTGCGCCGTCAGTCCACAATGCTGCCACTTCAACTTCTTGGAGCGGCATCCATCTGTTGCTTTGTCTCTGCGTTGGATTGCAAGCTCTGTTTCCAATCGCCATCCTTCCAAGGATCTGTATAGTTTTGATGCCTGCCTGCTGTGCTTATGCCGTGGCGTTGATGCTGCTCTGGGGCGAAAATAGTTAATATGCCAGATGCCAAGAATTTGACATGTGGGCGCTTGTGCTGCTGCCTGGGGCATGCACTGCCCCCTGTTGCTTTGAGCTTGCATTCATGGCGGGCGGGGTTGTTGCCCGGACCGCCATAAAGGGGCATCTTTAGTACATGAATCTACCAACACTTGAGAGTGGCCGGCGGGCCGGCATTGGGTTCACAGGCCAGGTTGTATTCCACAATCGCAATGTGGCCGGTGACGCTCTCTGTCAGATGAGAATCATTGCTTGGGAGGCCGCACATCTTAGTTGGGAGAATATCTCCTGTCGATTGTGTGTCGAATCACAGCCTTTTTGTTATATTTCCCCCCCTTCCTCTGTGTTCTACTGTAGACGACACAATGGAGTTGAAAGGTCCAACTCTGTGCTGTTCTGCTGGGGTTCATCTGATTTGAAGCCAAGCATTGTGGTGCGGCGAAGGCCGAAGCAGAAACCAAGCTCCGTCGTTCATTAAGTTGTTCACCAAACTTGTTCTTGTCTTGGCGTAATTGCGATCGGTGGCTTATTGGATTGTTGCACTTGCAACAGCTTGGCCTGCTGGTAGAACCTATAACTGCACAGCAGACAGATCCACATTGGTTTTGGTTGGCCTTTTGTACTTTTGTTTCTGTCATACATTTGGATTTTAGTTCTTTGATGTTTCTTGATCATTGCCAGTGTGGCTTTTTGGTAGGTATTTCTTCGCTCGATGTAGTGTCTTATCAAATGGGAAGCAATATAGTATGAAGTAATATTTGACCAAAGTCATATTTGAAAATGAAAAAAAAATATAAAACTCTTTCACAGGGAAACTTCTTGGTAGGTATTTCTTTGTTAGATGTAGAGTGCTATGAAATCTGAAGCGATGTAGTATTAATTAATGTTTGACCAAAATCATATACTTGAGAATATATAAAACCCCTTGACAGGGAAAACCTTTTAGTAGGTATTTCTTTGGTAGATGTGTATCCTATGAAATGTGAAGCAATATAGTATTGACTAATGTTTGACCAAAATCATATTTGAAAACAGTTTGTCTAATTCACATCTAGATGTTTTCTAAGGATGTCACATCTAACCTTCCCCAAATAAGGCAGCAACAATGAACAAAAAAAAACATTTGAAAATATATAAAACTTCTTCATAGGGAAGCAATCTAAAACATCAATGTGGGACATCTATATTTTTTTTCTTTCTTTGACTATTCTTTGAAGGGGAGCCTTAGTGCAGTGGTTCAAGTCCTGGAAACAGCCTCTTACAGAAATGTAGGGAAAGGCTGCGTACAATAGACCCAAAGTGGTCGGACCCTTCCCCAGACCCTGCGCAAGCGGGAGCTACATGCACTGGGGCTGCCCCCCTTTTTTTTTTCTTTGACTATTCTTTAGTGACCATGTATCAGTGTGTTGACCTGTTTAAGCATGTTCATGTTTTATGTATAATTGCACATTGGACCACACAGCAACTGTACACCTGGAAAACCTCTTCTATTTTGTTAGTTCAGGCCTTAATCACTGTAGTGTGCATTAACCCCCTCTCATCTCCTCTCTGGAAACAGAGTAACTAATTAACTATCTTACAATATTGGTTTGCAAATCTGGCATGTAAATATTTAAAGACGTTGTATGGCAGTGATAAGCCAACTGTAGCATCTTGCCTAATAGTCTACTGTTACCGTGGTAGTGTACACACATTAGTCTGGGATAACAACAGTCGACAGAGAGGGTGAGCAGTAAGCAGGTGTGCTGGCAGCTAACACATGATGCACATATGCCATGAAGGTTGTTTCATCTGTTATGAAGGTGTCTCTGCGTGCTTAGTTGTTGGGATAATAGTTCATTCGTATTGGTTCATTCAGTTAACAGAATGACTGAGCCATGGCGGCCCTCCAGGCTGTTTTGTCTGCCATGGCAGCATACACGCTAGGTTGTTTGAGTTAGCGTTTTTTCTGTTTTCTGATGCATGACAACACAATTTTGTTGTGTGTTTCGTTTTCGTGCGTTTAGCTAGCACTCGACGTGGCCCAGCTGCACGACCTAGTCCATGGGATGGCACGGCATGATCGGTTTGTTGCGTAAAGCACATCACGTTCAATTTCCCTTTAATGAATATAAAAGGAGAAGAACAGAAAAGCAGCAGAACATGCGCCGCACAAACACCTCTCTCTCAGTAAGTCACAATTGGGCACACCAATGGCTACAGCTCCAGTCTGCGCATTCTGCATGCATTGGTAGCTACTGCACTGATGCATGACTCGAAACTATTTGAGCCATCATATCTATTTAAGATTAGCCTTGTAGAAAATCTGTTGTTATGGATGGTTGATTGCAACTTATAGGACCAAATATGCAAGTCACCCAAGTCTAAAAATTTATTTAAAACACAAGTTCATTTTCTCATTGATTTTTATTTTGTGGTGACTCACTGGAGTTAAGGTGCATACTAGTTCTGTTTACCCAACGCATCTGTGATCCTTCATATACCAAACACAGCTACAAACTATGTTTTAATTATTATTTTTCTGAATGGTTCAGCAATTGGATTATTTCCCGTCAAATAGAACTTCTCTTTGCAGCCGCTCTGTTTGAAGTTGCCATGCCATGGTTCATTTATTAAAATATGCTATGACCAATGGAGAGATATTATTCATAATGCCAATAGCTTTTCTGCCCCCTTCTCATATGCATTTTGCATACGCAACAGTCATATTGAATTGTCTTTGGTAATGCACTTTGACAGGGATGAAGAAGGTGTATATTATGCCATTGATCTTGGAGGAACAGACTTTAGAGTCTTGAGGGTTGAAATTGATGCTGGATCTACAACCGTTATTAATCAGAGGGTTGAAACTCATGCCATCTCTGAGGAGTTGATGGGCACAAGTCAGGTACTTGTCTTGCTGTATTATATCTATGTTTGTAAGATGTGTATTTGGTACATTTCTCTGAGGATTAATTCAACTGCAGGATTTATTCAACTTTGTTGCCTTGACACTCAAAAATTTTGTTGAAAGAGAAGATGGAAAAGATGCCCAAAAGCCACTTGGGTTTACATTTTCTTTCCCTGTTAGACAGAATTCAGTTTCTTCAGGGTCATTAATTAGGTGGACTAAGGGGTTTTCAGTTGGAGACACAGTAAGTTTTTTTCCCGCACAGAATAATACCTTCCTGTATGTTGTTTTCCATGTTATCCATCCAGTCCTACATCATTTAAGTTGTAATATTGGTAAATGTCTCTAGTGATTATAATAGGATGATAAAGTTGTTAAAATGGTCTTGATGAGATTGAGTAGTTTATGAAATTATTCTGGTTAATATCTGTATGTTCTGTATGGAAAATGGGGGTTTACTTACACATGTAAATTTCCAATGCCAATGGTTGTTGGTATCAACACCTATGATTAGCCCTTTATTTCTCATCCTTCCGGAATCACACGTTGTTTTCTTTTGGTGTATATTTACTTGTCTACTTCTTGAAATGTTCATTTCCAACTCATGTGAACCATGGATCCTCAGGTTGGGAAAGATGTCTCTCAGTGCTTAGATGAGGCGCTTGCTAGGTGTGGATCAAATATGCGAGTTACTGCACTGGTAGGTCTTACCAACTTTTGTTGGCTTAATACTTAGTTACTTTTGTGCTTTCATTCAGCTGAGAACCACAGATAACTGACTTGCTGTATTTACGATTATTGTGTGCCACTACCCGTGCTATTACATCTAATTTTTGTGTAGACACACTTTCAAATGCAAATGAAGCATTTTAAAATCCAAAAATCTCTTTTCCCAATGCCATGCCTTCCTTTAACAGTTCTATATTTTAGCATGGCAAAATATTAATTGGATTAAAGTAATTATGCAAAAAAATTGCTGCCATATATTTTCATTCTCAAAGCTACATGTATTAGCACGGGCTCCGTTATGCTTCTTGTATTTCTGAAAATATCTGTACATTGTCACACATTTAAATGATTAATCTTTTATGTTAATTTTGTACTTAGGTCAATGATACTGTGGGGACATTAGCTCTAGGGCATTATTATTACAAGGATACAGTGGCTGCTGTGATCATTGGGGCCGGCACCAACGCTTGCTATATCGAACGCACTGATGCAATTATCAAGTGTCAGGGTCTTCTTACAAACTCTGGAGGAATGGTATGTTATTTTTCTGCTTTATCTGTAATTGGCTTATAGTTTATTGTATAAACTGAAACACAAGTCTCTTACAACAAAGTATTCTATGCACCAGGTAGTTAACATGGAATGGGGAAATTTCTGGTCATCACATTTGCCAAGAACTGCTTATGACATCTCTTTGGATGACGAGACACAAAATCGCAATGATCAGGTAAGTAGGCTATGCAAATTTCAATCTTATTGCATCTTTGTAGTGTTGTTAATACGATGTAACTTGCTTGTCTGTGATACAGGGCTTTGAGAAAATGATCTCAGGTATTTACCTTGGGGAAATTGCAAGACTGGTACTCCAAAGAATGGCCCAAGAATCAGACATTTTTGGTGATGGTGCCGAAAGTCTGTCAACCCCTTTTATTTTGAGGTAGTATTTCCACACATGAAATCCTTGTCCTGCTTCAGACGCTTAAGCGGTAAGGCGCCGTGGCAGCGCCTTAGAAATATGCCCGCTTTAGTCTCTTATAGGCGTCGCTTAAGCGTCAGAGCGGGTGGTGCTCGCTTTAGGTTGCTTTACTGCCTTATAAACCATGCATCAAATGTTTGCTTAGTATCAGTTCAATATTTCTCCATATCAATGTTATAGGATTACCTGGTTTTGTAGCTTGTCAGCACTTGCCATTACCAATTTCGACCCAATAGTCTGTCGTACAATTAGCTGAATATTTCATGGAATATTTCTCCTGTGTTACATTGTTGCTTATCCGCTTAACCGAGACTCTGGATATTAAGCTGCATTTTTAATTCAGTATTTTAATTTCGAATAGTAGCATTTATCTCATCTTCCTCTGTGTTCCAGCACACCATATCTGGCAGCAATTTGCGAGGACGATTCACAAGATCTGAGCGAAGTCAGAAGGATACTGCAAGAACACCTGAAGGTAAGCTTTTCCCGGCTGCACCTTGTGTATAAATCCCATGCAGCTGCTCTAACAGCAATCCTCTATTTTTCCAAGGCATGCGACTCTCTCCTCATCTTTTGATTGTTCCCATTCCAGATCCCCAATGCCCCTCTGAAGACTCGGAGGCTGGTGGTCAAAATCTGCGACATCGTGACCCACAGAGCTGCCCGTCTCGCCGCTGCTGGCATCGTGGGCATACTGAAAAAGCTGGGCCGAGACGGGAGCGCCAGTGCGGCCTCCTCGAGCGGAAGAATGAGAGAGCAACCAAAGAAGACGGTGGTGGCAATCGAGGGCAGCCTGTACCAGGAGTACCCGGTGTTCAAGGAGTACCTGGATGAAGCCCTGGTGGAGATCCTGGGCGAGGAGGTGGCGCAGACGGTGACGCTGCGCGTGATGGTGGATGGGCCGGGTACCGGGGCCGCGCTTCTGGCCGCGGTACATTCGTCGAATAGACAGCAACAACAAGGAGGAAGGGGAGGAGGTTCCATATAGGGAAGTGGTGGATCAGAGAGACATGGTGATACAGCTTGGCCCTCTGTGCAAATGTAAAAAGGGACATTGTTTGATATCTATAATTCATATAATATATATATGAAATCGGGTCATGTGCAGAGATGTCTCCCCGTTCTGGCTCAATAATAATAATATCTTCTCCTATGTCTTGTTTGGCAATTGGTTTGCTGCTGCGTTTCTTGTTTGGCAATTGTTTTGACCGTTGCATTTCTTGTTTTCTGTATTTATTGTTTGGCAATTGGTTTGCTGCTGCATTTTTTCTCTCTTCACTTTGGAACAAAGGAAAATGGTTGGAATTTTGAGGTACTGATTTTTTAATACGAAGATGTCTGCCTTTGGTGCTGTTTGGAACAATAACCAAGATTTCTATGAGGTGAGAACACAAGCATGATCTTACCTCATGTTTCCTTGTGTCTAGAATTTCTATGTTGCGACGACAGCAATAGACCTCGACTCCGGCGGCAGCAGCGACCGTCTTCGGAGTGGGGCAACAAGCAGAGGCAACGGGGTGGCCGCGGAGGTGTTCGGTTGTCGCCGGAGTAAAAACAATTCCTCATCTAATAGTGACAGAGGTTTGGATAGGTGCCGGTTAGAAGAGGAAACCCCAATTTATCCTCCTCTAACGCCTTTTAGGAGATCGGTTAGAGACATGCTCTTAGGGTGCACCAACTTGCGTCAAGTAGCTGAATAGACCAAAACATAACTTAGATGATTTTGTTCTTTGTGGTGGAATCAACGCACCTAGATTTAAGTTCTAAACTTAGAACAGGTGCTCACGTATTCCCTATATTTATTATAAATATTTTGGCGCTGTTCTTCCTGAGATATAACGCTGTGCCCATTGCATATGATGACAGACTATGAAAACATGTTGCCTCAGTCTCTCAGGAGTGCTCATATGGATTAGTTGTGTGTTGTAAACGTCCACGTCTGTACTATGTCTCTTGAAACATTACCAACCCTCAAATGTTTCTGAATTTAAAATAATGCCAAGCATTTAAAAAAATTCATTAAAAAAATTGTTGGGAATTACAAATATCATCCCCCAATTTCCAAAGAATGTTCTTCATTTCACAAAAAATGCAAATTTGTAAAAAAAAAAAAGGACCGTGAATTCAGAAAATGTTTGCAAATTTGTAAAAAAAAATCATGAATTTGATCTGTTTTCCAAATTACAAAACATGTTCAGAAGTTGAAAAATATTGTTGATCTCAAAATATGTTCACAAATTGGAAAGATGTTCGTGAAAAAGAAAAGGAAAAAAAGATTAAACAGAGGAGAATAGAAAATGAAAAAAAAGAAAAAGAAAAAGAAACATCGAATAAAAAAATTAAGAAGTAAAAGGAAAGAAAAATCTGGAAGAAGAAACAAAGGCCAAACATAAAACTGGAAACAAAAAAAATGAAAAACTCGAAGGGACCGGAAGAAATCTGAAATGGGACGGCCCAAAAGAGGATCAGATGCTGGAGGAGGTACGCAGGAGCAACTAGTTAACGAGCGCTCCTTCGCGAGCCTCGCAACGACCAGCGCCACTTGGCGCGCTCTCAGCCATTCGCCACGTGTCGCGCTCTGGACGCTCCCTTCAATATTTTTTTTATTTTTTCGCATGCGTTTTCAGCTTTTTAAACAGTTTTTTTTCGACGTTTTGGTTTTCCCCCGGTCTTTCTTAGCTTTTCGATCAAAAAAAAATTCGAGATATTTTTTTTGCGCGAAAAAACGCGTTTTTTTTTCGCGAAAGTCACGGTTTTTTTTCCGCGAGAGGCACGGTTGTGCTTTAGCGAGAGTCACGGCCGTGTCTTCCAGAAACAAAAAAAACACGTTTTCTGTTTTTTCTTTCTTTCGCGAGAGTCACGGTTTTGCTTCCGCGAGAGGCACGGTTGTGCTTTCACGAGAGTCACGGCCGTGCCTCTCGGAAAGGGAAAACCAAAACGTGTTTTCTGTTTTTTTTTTCTTTCGTGACAGTCACGGTTTTGCTTCCGCGAGAGGCATGATTGTGCTTACGCGAAAGTCACGGCCATGCATCTCGGAAAGGGAAAAATACGTGTTTTCTGTTTTTTTATTTCGCGAGAGTCACGGTTTTGCTTTCGCGAGAGGCACGGTTGTGCTTTCGCGAGAACCACGGCCGTGCCTCTCGGAAACAGAAAAAAAACGTGTTTTCTATTTTTTTCCTTCCACGAAAGTCATGGTTTTGCTTCCACGAGAGGTACCGTTGTGATTTCGCAAGAGGCACGGGCATGCCTCTTTCGGAAAGGGAAAAAAATCGTGCTCCCGGTTCAGTTTTTTCGCCCGGTTTTTTTCGTCCGTTTTTTTCGTGGAAAAAAGTTTGTCAAAACTTATCAACATGGGATCTAGTTTTGAAGATCTCGACGCGAGGAATTCAATGGTGAAAACGGTTCGAAATTTGGACGCATGGTTTAAGAGATAAAACGTTTTGAATAAACGGATCTAAAAAAAGGGAAAACTCCCATATTACGACAAGTGGCGCGTTGCATGTGCACCACTTGTCGCGACCAGAGAAAGTGAAATGTTCCTTGCAACGAGTACTCCTTAATTAGTGATTTCGGGGTACGCGCTAGGTACCTAACTAACGTGCGACCTACGTGCAAAATAGGAGACACCCAGTTAAGTGATAGCTCGTTGCGAGCCAGCAAGCAAAAAAATAGAAGAAGAGAAACCGGTCGGCCCAGTTAGTAATCGAGAGAGTTGTTCCTTTAGCTGAGAGCAACTCCCCATCTCGCGCCAAGTGAGATATAGCTCTCGTGCATAATGAGACGGTCACTGCTAGACCACTCGCTCTTTTTTTTGTCGCATCGCTCGGTTCCTATATCATTTGTCCGCTCACTTTCTGAGGTTTTTCCAATGTTGTTTTAGCGGTGCTTTCCTTTAGCATAATAAATTTTGAAAAGAGTTCACAATTGCTTTTAAAAATTCCATGAATTCAAAAATGTTTGCATATTAAAAAATATTTGCGGATTCAAAAAATGTCTATGCATTCCTTTTATTTGGATTTTAACACAGTTCATGGAATTAAAAATGTATAAATGTTTATTCACAACTATGAAAAAAATTCATGAATTTCGAAAAATATTCATAGTTTCAAAAAATATTCATGAACTTGAAACATATTAATTAAATTCAAACAAACCATGAATTCAAAAAAAATCACGAATTTAAACCAATTCAAGAAATTAAAAAATATTCAGGACTTCAAATAATGTGCGAGAAATTCAAAAAAAGTTCACGATTCAAATAATGTTCACAACTATTAGAAAATTCATAAAATTTGAAATGTGTTCTAAATTTTGAATTTTATGTGTGAATTTGAGTGGAAAAAAAAAGAAGACCGGTGGAAAACAAAAAAAGTAAAAGTTGAAAAGAAATCCAAAAAACGTAGTGAAAAAAAGATATAGAATGTTATGAAAACAAGCCTCAGCCTAGACCTTCTCGAAACCATTCCTCGATGCGCTAGAAGACGCGGCCCATCTTGGAATCTTTGGCTTATAATGGGCCGGACCTGCTCATGCGTGGTTTAGCGAGTGCTATGCTGCGTGTAATTTGTGAGAACAACTAATTGGGGGTTACCGATCCTCAAAAAAAAGACTAATTGGAGGTTACCACTACGGGGGTCGGGGGGACCTCCAAAGGTCATTTTTGGTGGTATGAGAGTACACCTACGGGTATGTCCAATTGCCGCCATTTGTTTGGGCACTCCCTCTAAATTTCTTTTTGTAAACTTTCTGGGGTTCTAGATCGTTTTTTAGGGTTTTTTTTTTGCGGGGTTAAAAGGGATTTCATTACTCAACGCATGATGAGTTCGTTCCTACAAAGCAGAGGAACATCTGCAGGCCTAGAGCGCAACCATACTGCAGTCCGGCCCTCCGAGCGTCCGAAGCCAGTAAGGGTATGACTGACAACGTTTTGGTTCCTACTTACATGAGCAATAGAGTTATCCCTTTCACCAAAGAGCCTTTTAATTTTCTGAACTAACATCATATGAGGTGATCTGTCAAGAGTGGGCGACTTGATCAACCTGACTGCATCCATGCAACCCATCTCGATGTCCACTGGGAGAGTAGACCACTGAAGAGCAAGGTTTAAACCCTCATGGCATGCCAAAAGCTCAACTTGAAGAGGTCCGGAGCAGTGTCGTATGGAGCGGCAAGCAGAGAAGACGATGTTGCCGTCGCTGTCGCGAAGGATCATGCCGGCTCCCGTCAAGCCACCATTAGTCTCGTTGACCGATCCGTCCACGTTCAGCTTGACACGTCCGGCCAACGGAGGAGACCACTGGATAATGGTGGTATGCTGCACTGGCGGGTGTATGCTTGAAGAACTGTAGCCAGCAGGTCAAAGCACCATTTTACCTTTGATTAAATCGGTTGTAGGGAATTGTTGGATGCAACGAAGGGAATCCACATAACTGAGAAGGAAGTGGCGTGATGCTTCAATTGGCATGTTTTTCCAACATTTTGGAGAAAACATGTGTGAATATTCTTTTGTAATTAAAATTGTGCTTCCATGAGAAGCACATATTTGTCTCACATGGAAGCATAGTTTTGCTTCCACGAGAACCACAACTCCGCTTCTCCGAAAAAAAAACATAGCCTGTGTTCCAAAAAAAAGTGAAAAACTGTGGCCGTGCTTCCGGGATCCGTTTTTTCAAGTTTTTGCGTGAACCATTTTTTTCTTTCCCTTTTTCTGTATCCATTTTAGTTTTATTTATCCAGTTTTTCATAGAAACAATTCATCAAAACCTCTTAACATGCGATATAGGTTCAAAGTGTTTGATGCAAGAAATCTAACGGTGAATATGGTTCAGGATTTGAATGCACGGTTTAGAATGAAAACCGTTTTGAATAAACGAATATATGAAAAAAAAGGGAAAACAACCAGATTGCGATAAGTGATGCACATGATGTGTGCCATTTATCAGCGTCTAAGAAGATAAGATGACCATCGCAAGGGGTAACCCTTAGCTAGTGATTTCGACGACTTGTTCGTGAAGGCGAGCGATTTAAAAAAAAATTTAGGGCAAGAGCGATTTTTAATGAACGAACAACAGCCGAAGCCTGCTAAAAACTCCAAGCGCTAGAAGAAGCGGCCCACCCTACTACCAGCAGCACCACTACTACGTGCGCGCGGGTGGACCACACGCCGCGAAAGCCGCGAGGCCCATCCACACAGCCCCGGCCGTGCGTCCGCCATTGCCGCCTCTCTCTCTCTCTCGCTCGCCTTCGCCTCCACCTCCCCGCGCAACGCGGCACGCCCGCCTCGCCCTCCCTCCCTCCTCGGCGCCGGCGCCGGCGCCCCGTCGATCGATCGCACCGTGAACTCTCCCTCCCCGCCCTCCCCGATTCAGGCTCCCCTTAATTACCGCTCCGATCCGTGGCGCGTGCGCCGCGGCCGCAGGCCTAGGGATTGATTCCGGCCGGGCCAGCACCCGTCCCTGCTTCCGTCGCGCGGAATTTGTTTCTGGCACGGGCAATGATCCGGCGGGTTTTGCTTCTGGGACGACGGTCGGGCTGTGCGGTCGCGGCGGCGAATTCTGTTTCTGTCCAGCTTTGATCCTCCCTGTTGCTGTCAGGTGTCAGCTACTCTGCAATTTTTACCTGACGATTGCATGGCTGCGCATACCAGCACTGGTCGATTTTGGAGCGATTGTATCGCTGATTCGGCTGTCGTGTGGTTCGCCGCCATTGCTGTCAGTTTCTGTTGATCCTTGAACTCTGAATGAATGATTGATCTTACAGGGGGACAGGCTTTGATTAGAGACTGTCTAGCGGTGGAAGTGAGGTCAATCGCCGGCACTTTCAGGCCACTTAGACCCGTCATCCGCATCCTCTCCTAGTGTTCAATCAGCCTGTCCCTGGACATGAATGACATTTCACCAACTGTTGTTTCAACTCGTACATTGCACTTGCAAGTGTTTGTTTCGCAGTCCGTCACCAGTCATCGATTGATAAGCTGGAATTGAATGATTGTATATTGTCAGATCAAATGACTAGTTTCAGTCTGTTATAGTACTTCAGAACTCATGTATAATTTAGTTTCCGTATGTTATGTTGCTCGGAACCCATGTAGAATTGTTTGGGTTCAGTTAACTGGTACTACATATATTGCATGTGTTTATTTGTTCGCAGTCCGTAACCGGTGATCGGTGGATAGGCTGGAATTGAATGCTTGTGTGTTGTCAGATCAAATGAGAAGTTTGTATCTGTTATACTCAGAACTCATGTAGGAGAATTAGTGTCAATCTGTTATACTCGGAACTCATGTACAATTGTTTGTGTTCAGTTAACTGGTACTACATACATCGCATGTGTTTGTTTCTTTGCAGTCCGTAACCAGTGATCGTTGGATAAGCTGGAACTGAATGCTTGTGTATTGTCAGATCAAAGGACTAGTTTCAGTCTGTAATACTTTGAGCCTATGCTTCTAATATGGTCCGGAGTGATGTCCGTTAGACGAGCATAGCAGTGATGTTCATGTTGCTGAAATCCACATGTGGTGTATGATAGTCGTTGATAGGTGACGCTTCTGGTGGCAGCTAACAGAGTGTGCCATTATTTCCTCACAGCTTTGTGCTGGTTCAGTCCAAAATGGTACAGGTAGATTTAGACAGGTTTTTGTGTAACATAACATCTGGACATCAATCATGCCCGTTTCTTTGTCTGCATTGTGGACTAGATCAGCACGAGTTTTTTCATTGCCCTCCGACGTTATCCAGTTCTTGTCAGGCTGACTGAAACCCATCACAAATGTTTAGCTGAGATGTGTTACACATCGCCGGCATGATTTCACTTTCAATAGCTGCCCTGCCGGACCCTGTTCTCTGAAGCTTCGTAGGATTTTTCATTTTCCCAGTCTGATGTGCTATATCACAGCTATTATTTCCACTTATTTAGATGATATTGCTCGCCAACTGACACCGCAGCTTTTAATACGCAGCAACTTAGTTGCCAGTACCAAGACTTTATCAGAAAAAAGGTGTGGAAAAGGCTGCAAGTAGCCATCAATATGTAGAGTAAGTTTTTTTTGTTTCTTCATAAATAGGAACTTTTGTCTTGGGCTGTTTCTCCTTTGTTACCTATGAAGATAATTAGGGACAACAGTAGATCACAATTCATTGGTATAAAATGCAGGAGTGTATTGCATCCGTTGCTGTGTGCTCAGCTTTTGGGGCATTTCTTTCTCTGTTCCCTCCTCACCAAAACTTTACACTTTTGTTCCTGCCCATTCCTTTGGTACCAATTATTCGTATACCCTGCAGAAGTTGAACCACTATTTTACCCTACGGACTATCAACTGTTAGTGTTGGATGCACATATCAAGAGAATTTCCTTCCAAAAGCTTCACTATTTGTAACAAGCGTGGTTGATTAAATGACAAGAAACTTTACTATTGCATGCATAGTTCAGAGCATATCATTTTGATTCCTAAAGACTAACAGAGCCTGCTTAACAAAACTTGTGCAGGTAGTTCTGAGATGAGACAAGTGTTTTAAGAGACTGAAGGTTCTACCCTGAAGTTACTCTCTGCCATTATTGACTGAATGAACACAAACAATTCTACATGAGTTCCACTGGTTAGCTAGCTATTACACAACTCTGCTCTACGCTGTAACAACAGCTGGTGGGCTTGTGTCGTTACTCGAACCAGTATAATCCTGGAACGCATGATTGCCTCCAGAGTTAAAGGTCAGGCTGCTCTACTCTGAAGTGTTGGTTGAGGTACCTCCCACCACTACTAGTTGCTATGCTGCGTGTTCTTCAGGCCGCCTTTTTCGGCAGATCTTCTCTTTACAAGGGATATTTTTTGGGTCCCCTACATTTATGTACACCATATGCTTTACAAAGTCCTTTACATGGCGGATGCTGTTTGTCAAGAGGACATGGGCAGTGATGCCTTTGGAAATATTCTCTGTCCTGGGGCTAGGATTGCTAGGGGATCATACATGTGTTTCCTCCGCTCAAATGTCTCCCACCTCGCCCCGAAGTGGGCTTTCCACTGCTGCTGGGTGGTGTAGGGCGCTAGGTACTGCTTCATCCCGACGCCCGCCTTGTCGCAGAAGTCTACGATCTTGTCGTTCAGGCTCACCGCATGCTCGACGCTGCCGTGGCCTGAGGCGGACGGTGCCGACGACAGGAACCCCACCAGGTAGAAGATTTCTTCCTCCGGTATCACCACTGACGTCCTGTTGTCCCACCTGCGCCCCACAATGTGTCAATTTAACCACTTGATCCGTTACCATCAAACCTACGTACAACCAGAGGACAGAGGTGGTAAAAAATTTAGGTTTCTGATGGAACTGCTTTGCTTACTTTGATCTGTTTACTGGGTAGAGGAGTATGGGGCCATTGTTGCTGTCTTTCAGGATCTTGCCGAAGACCTCCCGCGCGAACCGGTGGATGGTGCTTCTCGGGATGAGGAGGTTGAGCCATGGGTGTGGAACCTCCCAGAGGCCCTGGGCCCTGAGCTTGAGCTCGGAGGAGTGCACCCTGTCCAGGAACTCGAGGTACGTGACGTCGGTGTGGAAGAGGGTTGACTGTATGTATCTCAGCCGAGACAGCAGCACACCAACCTCCTGCAAAGACAAAGACAAAGATTAGACAAATTGAAAACCACACACAACCTGGGCGGGCCAAAGGCGTCAACATCTGCATTTGTATGTACATGGGGCGAGAAAATGATTAATCAACTCACCTGTTCCATGATGTCAGCCTCATCAGGGTCGAAGTTCTTGGTCATCTCAAGGCAGTAGAGCACCTTCCCGTCCGACTGGAAGTGGCTCGCCTGCACCGGGTCCTGCGGCTTGAACGACGTCCTCCAGTTGTTGAGGATGCCCGTCCGGTTGATGATCACGAACCCTTCGATGTAGTCGAAGGTCTCCTCCGCCGAGATGAGCGCCTCCTGGTCCTCGGTGAAGCTCGCGAAGTCCGAGTAGAGGACCCGGATCCACCTCACCTGCAACCGTATCCAAGAGATCAGTCCAACTGAATGAAATGTGACAAATGATTGATTTGCTCGTGTGATCATGTATTCACGTACCATCTTTGGTGCAGGTTCGAGGGCGATCCTGGCTCTGGTGATGATCCCGAACTGGCCCAGGCCGCCGAGAGCGCCGTAGAAGAGGTCGGAGTTCTCCTCGGGCGAGCAGGTGACGACATCTCCTCTCCCTGCATTTGGTGTTCATGGGACGATGGATCAGGTACAGATGTAGTTACTGATTAATTTGTTGCTGACTACTCCTAGTTAATGATGATGCCTGGTGCTTAATTAATTTGTGTGGCTGGGTTTGTATGAGACCTGTCACAATCTCCATCTGGTTGACATTGCTGACCTGCGGTCCTTGCCGGAACGCCTGGCCGCTGACCCCGGCATTCGACAAGGTGCCGCCGACAGTCAAATGGAGGTAGTCGGTCCACGACTTGGGCGCCAGCCCGTGCTTGAGCGTCTCATGCAGCACGTTGATCCAGAGCGCGCCTCCGGGGGCGTCGACATAGGCAGGCACCCCGGCGCCTCCGCTCTGCACCACCCGCATCATGGCGCTGCCCCCGAGTGACTCCATCCGGACGACGATCCCGCCGGCGGCCTGGGACTGGCCCAGCAGCGAGTGCCCGTGTCCGCGCGCAGCGACGGTGAGCGGCGAGCGCTCGCCCAGCTGGAACACGCGGCGCACGGCGGCGGCGACGTCGGCCACGGAGCCCGGGTGCAGCACGGCCGCCGGCAGCAGGCTGCAGCGGTTGCCGAAGTCCCGGGCCGCGGTGGCCAGGTCGTGGAAGCTGAGGTGGCCGTCGAGCCGCAGCGGGCCCAGCGGCGCGAGCACGCCCTCGTCCGGCACGTGCATGGTCACCCCGCCCAGGGCGAGCAGCAGCAGCAGCTTGAGGCAGCACACCACCGACACCCTCACCATGGCTGCCTCCCCGGACTAACTTTATATATACCTCAGGAAAGCTGCGCGGCCAACCCCGATTAGCTAGCCCTCCCCAAGTGTCCACGCAGTTCGGCAGGTTGGTGGACGGCAAGCCGGCGCCGGCGGAGGAAACTTGCAAGGGAGAAGAACCAACCTGCCTATAGTTACCGGCGCGCGAGTGAGTTCTTGGCTTGCTGGAGGGTGCAACAGGAGCGGCGGAGAGAGACAAGGGGGAGAGTGAAGGGCGTCGTGGGGATGGATGGAGGGAGGAGTGGGAGGGAGGGGCAGATTTAAAGGGCGCGCGCGGGCGGGCCGGCTGGGTGGCGACGCCGACGCAGCCGCAGCAGCAGCAGCAGCAGCAGGGGGGGACGTGAGTGGCGCGGTCAACCAATCGCGGCCACTGCTGGGTCGTAGAAGTAGAACCCGTAGGAAGACCGACTGCTTGGTTTCCCTGTTGCTTTTGCTTGCACATTCTGGACGGAGACATGCCGTAGTGGCGCAAATGTTTCTTTTTACAGCCCGGTCTCCGCCGTCTCGTCCATCTGAAGCATGTATGCATGGGCGGGGTGCCATGTGTCTGCCTCTGCCGGCCGTTAAACGTACCCCAGTGGAAGAGACACGACTCCAATATCTGACTATCAGAGAACCTGTCAGCCGATCGAGCACCGGGTCGATTCCGCATGGAGCGCCAGCCGCGGCAAAGATCATATATTCTCCATGGATCATGCAGGTGTGTTCCTCCCAGTGGCACCAGGCTCCGGCAGAGCGAAGCGCTGTCGTGCCCTGCCGGCCGGATTTGTAAATTCCCGTGGCGACGCGACACCGGCGGGTCGACGGACGGATCTTCTCCGAACCTGCTGCTGCCGTTGCGCTCGCAGTCGCAGGGTCACATGGCGCGCATGAGGCTGTCCGCGCCCAGCCCGCAGCGACGCCTACATGCTTTGTGCCATGTTCACATGCTGTTCACCATCGCCAGACAGTCAGGATACGCTCTCGTCAATATTTTTTTTTACCTTAAAAACGTATGGGCTTGGATCATCACACCTGGTAAATAACGACTAGTTGTTTCTCTTCTCTTCCGGAGACTGACTGACCGACCAGAGCAGCTGCTGTCAAATGATATGCAGTTATAATTATTGGAGGATGAATGGCTTGACCACTTGGCTGGCGCGCATTCTCACCCACTCTTGTTTTTCCCTCCCCGGTTAACCGCGTCCGCGTACGTAGCAATCATGCACGCAGGCGCAGGTGGGAGAGGAGAGGTCGGAGGAGGCGCAGTTAGTTTCTCGTATCCAACAGCATCCCCCTGACGGCGACGTGTACAGGTACGTACACGATACAGGCAACCACCCTTTGTGGTACGACTTGGACCGTCGCGTGCCCTCTCACGTGCGTACGTGGGTTCCTGGCCACGTACGACGCACGTACGCATGCGCTGCGTGGAGTCCGGGGTAACAAAATAGGAGTAGAAAAAGAAAGAGGCTGCGATCGATGTGAAACCGACCGACACCGACACGACGCGATGGACGGGCACTGGCCGACGGGGTGCGTGCGGACAAGTGGTTCGGTCGAACTCGACCCAGAGGGAGGCCAAAAGAAAGCAAAGCAGGGGGCGCGGGTCCTGGTCAGGGCGGAGACCGCTTTGACCGTTGTGTCGAGTCCATCGCCCCGGGCGGCTGCGTATGTGGCTGGCTGGTTGGCAGGCTCCACAAAGGGAGATTCCTTCCACCCTTCGCGCACGTCTCTCACATGCCGCAAATGCTGCCGTTTAATTCGTTAACTATTCTGCTTCCGGGAGGCAACTTCTACTGCTCCTGTCGTACCCTGTTGCGCAGGGCGTATGGTGAGACATTTTCCTTCGTGCGTCCATCGTTTGTGCATTTTTGAAACATTTAGGGCATTTCCAACGACGACGCCTGAACCATCTGCATCAATTTCGACGGTCCGGATGCAATTTACCATCCAACACGATATCCTGTCGGTCCGCATAACAGTCTCGCTAACCGGACACAAACTAAGGACGGCTTTACAGGACGCAAACTAAGGACACACTGCCCATCTTGTACTACGCAGCCGTCCAACCAGGATATGTCCGTAGCCAAGTATCCCCCCGGCCGACGCCCTCCATGGCGGACATCACTCTCGACGGTTGTTCGGTCAAATGCCTGATCTTTTTTGCTGAATTTCTTGTTACTTTCTAGAGTAAGCATGATAGCGGAGTACTTGATGATAGAGAATGAGTTTATGTGCTATGTGTGGAAGGCCGTATCTGCCAACTTTGTAGGGATGAGGCAAGGGTGCTCGTTGTTCTGGCAAAACGTGTGCGTTTCGTTTCTTGAGCAAAAGCATTTTGCGCCCTGCAACGCGCACATGATCCATAATTGCAATGTGGAGTCATCGGCCCATCGGTGGTGCACCATCTTCAACGTTGTCATGAAGTTTTGCAGGGATATTGCACGAGCGGAGACAATGTGGCCGTCAGCCTCGTCAACCTGGAGATTGTTGTTGCTCTACATGTTGGTCAATACATTGACCCACTCAATGTTTGAACTTGATAATTATCACGTTGGCTAGCGCGAATGTGCTCATTTGCATTCATAGATTGTCGTATGAAGCTCAAGGGCAATAGTGTGTGGGATGCCTTGTGTCGATTACTACTCAAGTATCGTTGAGTTTTGAATCGATGAATTTGAAAAGCTTGTTGAACATCCGATTATCTCAGATATAAAATTTACATTTGAACTATTTTTAGGGGAAAATTTTGATCTATTCATTTTTAATCATGATGGTACAATGAACACCAGTAATAATAACAATACATCTAGATCCGTAGACCACCTAGTGACAACTATAAGCAAGCCGAAGGCGCGGCCGCCATCATCGCCCTTCCCCTCGCTGAAGCCAAGCAAAGCTTGTAGGCAGTCGGGAAGTTGTCGTGTTAAGACCATATAGGACCAGCGCACGAGAATAGCAACCACCACCGATGACGAGTATCGTAGATCGGAAGGATCCAACCCGAAAACACACGAATGTAGACGAACTACGAGCAAATCCATAAAAGACAGATCCCACGCACATTGACGATGCTACACGCACCACTGTGACAGGATCTAGGCGGGGAGAATCTTATTTCATCTTTAGGGAGTCGTCGTTGTCTCGTCTTCCTGAGCAGGGCTCAAACCCTAACAAAATTCAAAGAAACATCTAAAACTGAAGCCCTCATACCGGCAAGGGCCGAAATCCACCGAGCCCTGTGGCCCTAAGGCTACCGAAGACAAGGCGGACCGATGGCGGCGCCAGCAGAAGGAAGAGGAACCCCAGGCTCTCTGATTTTTTTTTTTTTGGAGAAGAGACGGCTGACTATTGTTGTATGGGGATATTTGCAAGCTATTTTTGGATGAATGGTGATATTTTCTATGATTATTTTGAGTGTTACGGATAAAGAAAACATGCGTTTAGAAGATAGTGTGGGATGACCAGCTCGTGGACTAGTCCACACACAAATACCTTGTTCCTTTTAGCCTCAGCTTTTTTTTAAGGATGGTCATATACATGTTGCATAACTTTACTAGTTTAGTATATGCCATGGCCTTCTCGCGAAAAACAAGGTCAAGATTTTTCATATCAGAGTAAAAGTTGTCACGATGCTACCGTTAGGAGGTAAAATGTGGAATGTACTCTTAAACAAGTTCTTTTCAAGCATATTCTGCTACGTATTCTGGAGAGAACGGCAATCACTTGATGGAATGGATATATTCACGGCCGGGGTTGCTTCCAGAACACCGCCTCAAGTTGGGCCAGGCCAACCACTACACCAAGAAGCGCATGGCAACCCGTGCGCCATCGATGGTGCTGGCGACGACCACTTTTGGCACTTGACCTGTTGACTGCTTCCATCTGTGTCAATGCCGTCCACACAACCCGTCATCGCCAGACACGTGAACGCACACACTTTTTTGCGAGCACTTTCATTTCGCACATCCTTCCATTTTTGCATTTCCTTTTTATTTTACCGTCAGACGTCAAAGCAGTACTTCTTTTGGACGGGAAAGTCAAACTCGTACTTGCAACCAGGGCGGTAAGTACCACCTCAGGCCGTGGCAGTACAAAGATGCTGACTGTATCATTACACAGACAGGGAGAACATCATCGACATCTTTTCGAGAAAACAACATCATGTCCTGACGTGTAAAAATCCCCTGTGTGCGACCAATTATATGGGCACTTGGCACAGGTGTTCCCCCTTTGTTTCCATCTACTCCATGTCTCTGTGTGCGCGCACTGGCTGGCTCGTCAGCTGATGTGTGACCAGCAGCACCGTGCTGTCACGCTCACAGAGAGAGAGAGGATGATATTTGTGCATGCATGCGCCGGACTTGGCGGCGAGGGCGGCCGGAGAGCGATCGCCGGTGCGGCCCGGCCTCGGGATGTCGGGGAAGTGGAGCGGTGGACTCGCCGGGGCCCCGCGCCCCACGTGTCCCGCCTGGCGTTTCTCCTGTCGCGCGGGCTTTCGGCTCGCGGGCCCTGCCGTCCCGTGCCGACGTGCCGGCTCCCGGGGAGGGGCACGGATCCGACTGGGGGGCCGTGGCCCGCCATGCGTGCTCCAGGGATCCGATCATGTCTGCTTTTGGAACAGGAGCATGGCACATTAGTTCACTACATGATATCATGCTCATCTAGTGCTATAGTAGTTCTATCAGAGGTACATTGACTGCCGTTTAGAATTTTCTGGCTCACGGACTCACAGTTCTTTCCCGACGGCATGTTTTTTCCCCTCGCAAAAGCGTTTCTAAAAATACATGTTGTATAGAGCATCTCCAATGCTGATTCTCAAACCGTCCGCACCGGACCGTGTGGTCCGAACGTGTTTTGACATCCAACGCGGCCCCGTGTCGGTCCGGCAACCTGTCCGGGTGTCATCTTTTTCGCAAATTGGAAACAAAAACTAGGGAGCAAGGGTTTTGCGGGCGCCCAGACCACCGCCACGCCTATTTTTTGACTATCCCGACCTACCCAAAAAAACTTACTGGTCTCTCCCGCGCTTTCAATCCAACGTCCGTGCCACTTGGCGCTGGCCGGTATGTAGGCATACACCACGTCTCGAGAAACCAACTCTGACCGCTGCGCTGCATTTAAGTGGGCTCACCTGCACTTCGCATGGCCGGGCCGCGGCCATTTAGGCGTGCACCGGGATGCACACATCCACATGCATCGTCTCCGAGCCCCTCCTCACTTTGAGCCCTTTCTCCTCCTCGGGCATCTTCAACTCCTACGATGCCAAAGTCCTGGTTCTTCATGTCGGTAGGGGAAAACGACATAAATTTGTCGTGGCGGATCATGCATGGTGCCACTGCCCTCCCTTGCCAGGCCCCTTCGCATCCACGGCGGCCGGCTACTTTAGAAAAGGAGGAGACCGTCATCTCCTCCGATGGCGAGGAGGACTAGAAGCCGTCGCAGGAGCATCGACCACAGCAGCAGCCACGCCTCCTCGCGGAGGGGCTCTGATGGACAAGGAATTTGTCTGTCAGATGGAGCTCATGACAGAGCGATCATTCCATCAGATTGGGTCGCTCCATCAGATTGGTCTGGCGCCACAGTTGCCGCCATCCCCGCCGCGCTACCGTGTGAAGCGGGAGCCGGCGTCCCCTCTTCGGCAGGTGAAGGAGGAGCCCACATCACCCCCTCTTCGGCATCAAGGAGGAGCCACCGTCCCCGCCATGCAACCGCGGCGTTCAGATCGGCTGCCGCGTGAAGTAGGAGCCGGCCTCGCCGCCAGCACACAACCACTACAACCGTGACGTCTAGATCGGACATCGCGTCAAAGATGAGCTGCCGCCGACAATCACCAAGGTGCGAGGCCGCATACTCGACTACCTCAGATGCGGGGGTGGCGGCGGTCCCTCCGGCTCAAGGGTCATCATGTTTGAGGAGCATCGGGCGGCGAGGCAATAGGAGCGCTGCGGGCTGCTCAACGCTACTCGCCGCTCTGTGTTCGACAAGTCAGACGTAGCGTCAGAATGGGTCCACAACGACACAGACCTTGCCACCACCTGGGCCCTCGAATGCCCCGTCACCATCGTGGAAACGACCGTCAGGTGTCGCTGCCTCCTTGACGGCGAATCCACCAATACCGCGGGGAGTGGTCACTTAGCGACTGGGGCAAGGCCGCCGCCAGGATTCTGCGTGCGCTGTTGGAATTGGTCGCGACAGCCCTCTGCAACACATGAGGAAGCGGAGCGGCTCCTTCCCGAGCGCCAACGGCCGGACAAGGCTATCGCATCCCACTAGCGCCCTACCTCCGCTGGAGGGACGACGATGACAAGGACGATGACGGTGGTGCGGCCCGGGCAGGGTGACCATGCGTATGAGGTGGTCATCCGATACAAGTTATAGTTTTTTGTTTTCAGTTAAACGACTGAAATATCGTTCATATATGTAAATTATCGAACTTGAATGAAATCCGATGTGTTTGCTTAAAATTTTCTAGTTATTTCAAATCTTATTTGAAATGTACCCGACTAGATTTGGATGGCCGCGTCCCGCATCCATGTCCGCGGACTGACCCTCCCCGGTCCGCGGACGGATGCTTCGTCCGATTTACGGGTCAATGTGGGAGATGCGCATCTTCGGTGTCGGGAAACGTTGCATGGAAAACAAAAAAAATTCTACGCACACGCAATGATCTATCCATGGAGATGCATAACAACGAGGGGGAGAGTGTGTCTACGTACCCTCGTAGACCGTAAGAGGAACCGTTTCTCAAGGCGGTTGATGTATTTGAACTTCTTCGCGCTGCAACCGATCAAGTACCGAATGCATGGCACCTCCGCGTTCTGCACACGTTCAGCTCGTTGACGTCCCTTGCCTTCTTGATCCAGCAAGACATCAAGGTAGTAGATGAGTTCTGTCAGCACGACGACATGGTGACGATGATGGTGAAGTGATCCTCACAGGGCTTCGCCTAAGCACTACGAAGATATGACCATGGGAGTAAACGGTGGAGGAGGACGCCTGTAACGCCCCGGACACACCCGCCGATGGTCGTTACTCCTGGCGGGATCTAGACTGGCCCCACAGATCAATACTAGTCTTTTCTGTGCACTTTGTCCTCACTCATGCGCACCCGGGAGCAACTTCCCGGTCGGTCACCCATCCTGACACTACTCCAAGCTGAGCACGCTTAACTTTGGAGTTCTATCCGAGTGGGCTCCCGGAAAAGAAGGAATTCCTTATTGATATGAGTAGTCTATCATCCCTAATAAGCCAGGCTATCACAACGCCGCACACGGCTAACAATTGTCTGGGGTGTGCTAGGGGCGCCCCCACATATATATAGGTGGGAGGGGGAGGGGAGAGGCCAGGAGGTGCCCCAAGTAGGACCGAATCCTACTTGGGTTCCTCCTGGCCCTGCCGCCCCCTTCCTTATTTACCGGAGGGGGAAGGAAAGAGGAGGGCGGAGAAAGGGGGAGGCCAAATTCCCCCTTTCTTTTCTCTCCCCCCCTTTCCTTCTCCCTTTGGTTCGGCCCATATGGGGGGCGCACCAGCCCCTGGTGGCTGGTGCGTTTTCCCTCTTGGCCCATAAGGCCCATATCTTTTGCCGGGGCTGCCCGGAACCCCTTCCGGTGACCCGATATGTACCCGGTATCCTCCGGAATACTTCCGGTGTCCGAATACTATCGTCCTATATATCAATCTTTACTTATCGACCATTTCAAGACTCATAGTCATGTCCGTGATCTCATCCGAGACTTCAAACAACATTCGGCCACCAAATCACATAACTCATATAATACAATATCATCATCAAACATTAAGCGTGCGGACCCTATGGGTTCGAGAACTATGTAGACATGACCGAGACACCTCTCCGGTCAATAATCAATAGCGTAACTTGGGTGCTCATATTGGCTCCTACATATTCTACGAAGATCTTTATCGGTCGAACCATTATGACAACATACGTTATTCCCTTTGTTTATCGGTACGTTACTTGCCCAAGATTCGATCGTCGGTATCTTCATACCTAGTTCAATCTCGTTACCGACAAGTCTCTTTACTCGTTCTGTAATACATCACCTCGTGACTAACTCCTTAGTCGTTTGCTTGCAAGCTTATGATGTGTATTATCGAGAGCGCCCAGAGATACCTCTCCGATACTCGGAGTGACAAATCCTAATCTCGATCTATGCCAACTCAACAAACACCTTCGGAGATACCTGTAGAGCATCTTTATAATCACCCAGTTCTGTTGTGATGTTTGATAGCACACAAGGCATTCCTCTGGTATCCGGGAGTTACATAATCTCATAGTCGAAGAAATATGTATTTGACATGAAGAAAGAAATAGTAATAAAACTGAACGATCATTATGCTAAGATAACGGATGGGTCTTGTCCATCACATCATTCTCTTAATGATGTGATCCCATTATCAAATGACAACTCATGTCCATGGTTAGAAAACCTTAACCATCTTTGATCAACGAGCTAGTCAAGTAGAGGCTCACTAGGGACACGGTATTTGTTTATATATTCACACATGTATTTAGGTTTCCGATCAATACAATTCTAGCATGAATAAGGAAATATAAAATAACAAATTTATTATTGTCTGTAGGGCATATTTCCTTCATCCGGACCTTTGAATCGTCCACAACCGTTCGGACCAAGCGATCCGGACACAGTTTGTCATCCAACGCGATGCCCATCGCTCCATGGATTGGTCTCGACGTCCATTTTCTCGTAAACCCGACGCAATCAAGCGGGACTTTGCGGGCGCCCGGACCGCTACCACGGACGCGTCCGCCATCTTGGTCCCACCCAAAATACTATTCTGTACCCGCACCCTTTCTCGCGCGAAGCGATTACCGCGCATTTATGCCGACTAGGGCCTCATTCATGCTGGCTTAGAGAAGATGCCACCTCTCATTGGAGCCGGCATTGAAGGGGTGCGCTGGCCGGTCTCTGCGCTTATTCTAATGTCAAAGATGCGTGAATGGGCATGACAGGACGACTCTGTATCGCATTCAAACCGGCTCCCGTCCATCCACCTGCTAGCATTAAACACGCACAACAACTGAGAAACCCACTTCAGTCGCATTGACATAACTTGCCGCTTGGCCTGACTGACACCTACTATTTAAACGTTGCCTCCTCACCCGACACGAATATCACCGCACCATGCCCGCCATGACCGCCAGCTCTAGAGCAATTTGGGTGAGCCTCTGGACGGAGCAGAAGCAGGAGCTGGCCGACATTGCGGCCGACTGGCAGGCACATTGTGCGAGACGAACTAAGGCTAGCTTGCCGGCCGCCATCGGAGGTCAGCGACGAGGACCGGATGATGAAATAGGTGTCGGGCGACGAGCCGGTGCTCTCGCCCGCGCATGCGCACTTCAACCCCGCCATGTTGCAAGAGCAATTGGCGCTGCCTGTGTTGGCGTTTCGGCAGCCGCAGGAGGACAAAAGCTAGAACACTTGTCTCCTCGATGAACACCGGCTCGTGGAGATGCAAATCTTTGGTGAGCAGGCGAACGATGACGCCATCGCAGCCATGCTCATGGAGGATCCAGGCTTCCCAGATGAGCAGCAGGCGCTGTACTAGTCCATGTACAGTGCCCGCGATAACTACCATGATTGATGGTGGTTGTGTTTCCTGCGGACAGAGAGAGATGCCATGTTCTCGGAGGTCGACGCAAAGGACAAAGAGGCACATGACACCACAGACGGTGCCCGCTCTGCGTCAGCCGCGTCGCCACCACAGTTCACGCCTCGGTGCTATGACCACGATATCGACACATCCATGCTCAGCGCCATTGACATGGCAGACTCTAGTGAGGAAGGGATGCCGCTATGGCTTGGGTCGCAGGAGGGCCATGCCCCTGTCTTATTCCTCCCCTCACATCTCAGAGCTCACAATCGATGAGCTTGCCAGATATGTGAAAGACATGATGTGGGACACGGACTCCGCCACGACTGGCGATAATTTAGACTAGGTTAGAAAAGTCTCGTTCACTTTTGTTTATTTGAAATATGTTGAAAATGTAATGAATTTGGTTTGGTTTAAATAAAATTATCCGGTATGGGTCGTCAGATTTTTTCAAATTTGCTTTGAAATGTATGCAGACATAGTTGGATGGCCGGCTCCCATATCACTGCCCGCAGACGGATAGTGTGTCCGTTTTAGGGGTCAGCGTTGGAGATGCCCCAACCCTCAAAACGGATACACTATTTGTCCGAACATGCGCGCAGACTTGTCCGGACCGGTTCACATACACGGATACGAGAGCTGGCTATCGAACCATGTCTGCTAAAACCCCGCCCCTATTTTTCTATTAAGTGTGCAACACTCAAAATAATTATAGAAAATAACACAATTCATCCATATATAACTTGAAAATATCCCTAGTACAATAATAGTCCAAATGTAAATGTAAATATTATATCCGAGATAACCCGGATGTTCAACAAGTTTTTCGAATTCACCGATTCCAATTTCAACAATGCTCGAGTTAGAATACGCCCCTCGAGTTTCATCCAATAATGTATAAATATAAATGGCTTGCCCTCTATCCTGTGGTATAGTACGACATCATGTCCAGCCTATACAACATGATGATTATCAAGTTGCAACATTGTGTGAATCAATGAATTGAACAACACGTGGAGCAACAAGCAAAACTTCCGATCTTCATGGTTGACGAGCCCGATAGCCACATTTCCCCTACTCGTGCAACCGCATCGCTAAACTTCATGACGAAGTTGGAGATGGTGAACCACGTTGGATTAGCGACTTCACATTGTAATCATGGATCATGTGCAAGCCGTTGGGTGTGAAGTGCTTTTGCAAATGAACCGAAGTATGCACGGTTTGCCAAAACGTTGAGCACCTTGCCTCATGCCTACAAAGTCCGCATGTATGACCTTTTACACATCACACATCAACTCATCCTCCATCACTGAGCATCCCGCCATCGTGCTTACTATAGAAAACAACAAGAAGTTCAACAAAAAAGCTCTATGACATTTGGCCGAATACCTGTTAGGCGTGGTGTTCGCCTTGGACGGCGTCAGCAGGGGGTTACGTGGCTCCAGACAGATTCTGGATGAACAACGGGGTAGTCTAAGGCAGGCAGGTGTACGAGTGGGGGTTAACTAGCTTTTTGGGTTAACCTTGTAAGATGAAACATATTTACCGTGACACTACAATGGTTGTCATCCCTCGGAAGAAGCGCCTATCGGTGAAACGATTGAGAAGAGGACGAGAGGGAGGATGATTAAGTTAGGGGAGAGAGGAAAGGCAAAGTGTACTTTGGTATTGTCATAGTCTTGTTCCCACTTCCCACAAAAGTACGTCTACAATCTATAAGGGCATCCTATGGTTTCTAAGGTGTCGACACACAATCTTGATAATGATATCAAGACTGTGAAAATTTCAATGAGATGTCCATTTTCACTTGATACTTTCTCTAGACTAGTTCCCCTTCAGTTCTAGCTAATAGTAAAAGGGACATCCCATCCTACTACCTCGAAAGTCGAAACAAATTAAAGGAAGAAGAGGATTCGTTCACCTATTTTCCAAATTGTATGCACTACTGGTAAACTACATGTGCCTTGGACGTGAGAGTTTAGATAATCAAAGTACCACCAAGTATTCATATCAGATTTGCATTAAGTATAACATGTACGTTTGATTCATGTAATTCATCTCATTGAAAATTCAATTATAGCTACAGAATATTCTATGACTATGATACATACTGCACAAAACTCAAATTAAATGTATAAGGATAGCAAAGTACTCTATCTGGGAAGATAAATGGATTGTACGAAGATGTTGCCTTGGCCTTTGTAACACCCCGGATGTAATTTACCTTATTTATATTTCAACTCTTGCCTTTTCCGGCACTAAGTTATTCTATTTCATCATTGTCGGGTTTTTGTCTTCGTGTTGTTTTGTCTTTGTCATGCATCTCATATCATGTCATCATGTGCATTGCATTTGCATACGTGTTCGTCTCATGCATCCGAGCATTTTCCCCGTTGTCCGTTTTGCATTCCGACGCTCCTATGACCTCCGGTGTCCCTTTCTACCTCCTTTCGTGTGCGGGTGTTAAACGTTTTCGAATTGGACCGAGACTTGTCATGCGGCCTTGGTTTACTACCGGTAGACCGCCTGTCAAGTTTCGTGCCATTTGGACTTCGTTTGATACTCCAACGGTTAACCGAGGGACCGAAAAGGCCTCGTGTGTGTTGCAGCCCAACACCCCTCCAAAGTGGCCTAAAACCAACCTAAACCTTCTCCATCACCTAGGCCGTTCGATCACGATTGCGTGGCCGCAAACCGCACCTCATTTGGACTCTCCTAGCCCCCCTACCTATAAATCTAGCCCTCCCCCGAAATTTTCGAGTCATTTCTACCCTAGACCTAGCTCCTCCTCCTTCCGCCGTGCCGGACGTGTCCGTTCCGGGCGGACAGAGCCGCCGCCGCCACTCCCGTTGCGCCACGTGGCAGGCTCCCCACATCGCCGCCGCCGGCCCCGGCGGCCCAGTTCGCCCCCCTCCCCCGAGCCCATCTCCTCGCTCCGCCTGGGAGCGCCTGACGCCGCCCGCTGCCCTGGTCGCCGCCCGCTGCCCTGGTCGCCGCCCGCGCTTCTCTGCCGCGCCGCCGCACGCATCACCGGCCGCCTCCTCCGCCGGAGCACCGCCGCCGCACGCATCACCGGCCGCCTCATTTCATCTCATTGCATCATTTTCATTTGAGCTCATCTTGATGCCCGAAATGCTGTTGGAAGAGGGCTATGTGATCGTAGTTTCAGATCTGTTTCAGCAAATGCACTTTTGTCATTTTTGCCATGATTAATGTGTGCATGTTATGATCCCAAGCTCTACATGTGTTTTGAAGTATGCCATGCCATATTTACAGGGGTGTATGCCATGTATTTTTGTGATCTTCGTGGTGACTAGCACAAGCATGCAAAGTAGCTTACTCAATGATGCTGATTTCAGGGACTTAGAATTTCACTAAGTCCTTGCCCTGTCATTATTTTTATGACATATGTTCTTGTTGTTTCCTAGTGATCCGTGCCTCTTTTGAGCATGGTAAGTAAGGATGTTTTGTAGATAATGTTGTGCTCTATCCATCCATGTCTTTGTTTGCAATTATGGAGCACCCTAGCTTGAGTCAACAAGCTCTACTTTTGCTATAAAATGTTCCTGGCAGATTGTTAACATGTTTAGCGATTTTGCCGAGCTTGTTGTTGTTGATCCATGCATGCTATATTGTTGTTCTTGCCATGTCTATTTGCTGGGTGTATGCTTAGTTTGTCATGCAATGCCTCATAGTGAGTGCATCGAGCTCGTAAACATGCCTACTCGTTATCTGTTTTGCATGCTCCAGTTTTTCACCAAGTCTGAATCTGTTTATGTTTTTGCTATATTCACATGCTTGCAATTGTATTTTCTGATCCCTTTTGGCTCATGGTCACTAAGGGACTTTTGTTATATGCTTTGAGTAGCTTCATGCCATGCCTTTATTTGCCATGATATGTTTCTGTAGCATGTAGTTATCGTGCTCTAAACATTGCTTCCTGATGATAAATTCCTGACATGCCGTTAATTTTGTAAGTCTGAAACCTGTTATCTTTTGCACTATTGCCATGCTTGTTTGAACCTGTTAATGAGTGAATTGGTCGTAGCTTAGTGTTCATCTTTTCTCAAGCATCATGAGTGGATCCCTGCCATGTATTTTGGTTGCCATGTTTGAGTGCAGTAGCTTATTTAACTTGATGCATTTAGATGGTCTCGTGCTAATTTTCGCAGACCGGTGCCATATTTGTTTTGCTTGCCATTTCCAAACCGTGCATCCGATTCCGGTGCTCTTTATATCGATTTCGACCAAAATCACCTCACCTTTCCAGTGGAACTCTTGGATTTCCAAGTTGAGGCCAGGTTCAATCATTCCTTTCCAAATCATGCTTATGCATCACATATCACATCCGCATATCATACCATGTTTGCATCATGTTGCTTGAGCATTGCACATGGTTGATTGTGCTCCTTTTTGTTTGTTGTTCTTTCTTGGGTAGAGCCGGGAGACGAGTAAGTGAACGAGGAGCCCGTTGAGTACGCTTACGAGGATCAAGGCAACTCTGAGAACTTTGCAGGCAAGATGACCATACCCTCGAAATCACTTCTATCTTTGCTTGCTAGATGCTCGCCCTTTTGCTATGCCTATGCTACCATACCTACCACTTGCTTATCATGCCTCCCATATTGCCATGTCAAACCTCTAACCCACCTTGTCCTAGCAAACCGTTGTTTGGCTATGTTACCGCTTTGCTCAACCCCTCTTATAACGTTGCTATTTGCAGGTGAAGATTGGAGATCGTTCCTTGTTGGAACATGTTTATTGTTGGGATATCATAATATTATCTTGTTTATCTTAATGCACCTATATACTTGGTAAAGGGTGGAAGGCTCGGCCTTATGCCTGGTGTTTTGTTCCACTCTTGCCGCCCTAGTTTCCGTCATATCGGTGTTATGTTCCCGGATTTTGCGTTCCTTACACGGTTGGGTTATAATGGGAACCCCTTGACAGTTCGCCTTGAATAAAACTCCTCCAGCAATGCCCAACCTTGGTTTTACCATTTTCCACCTAGCCTCTTTTTCCCTTGGGTTTCCGGAGCCCGAGGGTCATCTTTATTAAACCCCCCGGGCCAGTGCTCCTCTGAGTGTTGGTCCAAACTAGAGCCCTTTGCAGCGCCCCCTCGGGGAAACTCGAGGTTTGGTTTAGTTATACGGAGCACTCATCTGAGTGTTCCCTGAGAACAAGATATGTGCAGCTCCTATATCGGGATTTGTCGGCACATTCGGGCGGTGTTGCTGGACTTGTTTTACTATTGTCGAGGATGTCTTGTAACCGGGATGCCGAGTCTGATCGGATTGTCTTGGGAGAAAGAATATCCTTCGTTGACCGTGAGAGCTTGTGATGGGCTAAGTTGGGACTCCCCTGCAGGGATTTGAACTTTCGAAAGCCATGCCCGCGGTTATGGGCAGATGGGAATTTGTTAATGTCCGGTTGTAGATAACTTGAAACTTAACTTGATTAAAATGCACCAACCGTGTGTGTAACCGTGATGGTCTCTTCTCGGCGGAGTCCGGGGAGTGAACACAGTGTTGGAGTAATGCTTGACGTAGGTTGTTCTAGGATCACTTCTTGATCATAGTTGTTCGACCGTGCTTTTGCCTTCTCTTCTCGCTCTCATTTGCGTATGTTTAGCCACCATATATGCTAGTCGCTTGCTGCAGCTCCACATCATACCTTTACCCTTCCTATAAGCTTAAATAGTCTTGATCGCGAGGGTGTGAGATTGCGGAGTCCCCGTGACTCATAGATTCCTTCCAAAACCAGATGCAGGGACCGATGATACTGCTCCAGATGCTATGACCGAGCTCAAGTGGGAGTTCGATGAAGACTCTCGTCGTTACTACGTGTCTTTCCCAGATGATCAGTAGTGGTGCCCAGTTGGGGTGATCGGGGACTATGTTGCATTTGGGGTTTATCTTTATTTTGGTTCCGTAGTCGGACCTTTGAGTGTATTGGATGAATGTAATGACTTATTTATGTATTTGTGTGACGTGGCGAGTGTAAGCCAACTATGTATCCTTTTCCCTTATTGTATTACATGGGTTGTTGTGAAGATTACCTCTCTTGCAACATTGCTTTCAATGCGGTTATGCCTCTAAGTCGTGCTTCAACACGTGGAAGATATAGCCGCATCGAGGGCGTTTCAAGTTGGTAATTAAGAGCCTTCCCCGACCTTAGGAGCCCCTTGCTTGATCAAATCGTTGGCGTTGTTGAGTCTAGAAAAATGTTTTGAGTCATTTAGGCATTATATATATCGGAGAGTAGGAATTCTTTTTACTCCTCAGTCCCTTCATCGCTCTGGTGAGGCATCCTGACGTAGAGTTTTGACTATTCTCTTCTCAAATTTCACTAAAAACAATTTAGGATCACGCGGGTATCTTGGAATCGTTCTGATGGTTTTGTGACGAGAACATTGTTCTTGGTGCCTCCTGACATTTAGGGGTTGTGGCAGTGTCCCAGGGAGTTGAGCCCTGAGGTGTTGTCGTCACAATTTTATCGTTGAGATTCTGGAATACCTGAGTTTCGCCGACATCGAAAATCTCTTTTATGTAGTTGTTGGTGAGATAACCTCGACGCCACCCAGTATTGGGGCGGGAGTTTGGGAGTATTGCCATAACTCGTACAACGGATGCTTTTCAAAGGTTGAGGTAAATGATTTCCAAAGTTTTCTTAGTTATGTGTTGAAGGATGGATACAACTGGATGTAGTATTTGCTAGCTTTAGGTGAGATATTATGCTTCCCCTGTATCCCCAACACCTGATTGCATAACCGGAAAGGTTCGGCAGTTTCATAGGTGGGAATTCTTGTAGCTCTAGCTTTTCTTCCGCGGATATTTGGTTTGTGATTGGGTAATCCTCACCAAGTATTTGTTCTTGTCCGTACCTTGTTGTTTTATTCTTCTATCTCTATCTAAGTGGCTTCTCAATTTATGGAAAAGTGACCATTTCAATTGGAATTCATTCGTTCATTTTGTTCGGATGTGAAGACTATATGTTGCAATTTCGATCCATTTGATTCAGCTTGAATTTATGTCTGTCAAGATGCTAACGGATGTCACCCTCTTCAGGATGGCTCCTGCTAAGGGTCAGAATCAGAATCAGGATCCGCCACCACCACCTCCACCTCTGGAGGCATGGCAAGCTGTGATGGCCGCTACCAATGCAAACACGCAACTGATCATGCAAATTCTGCAAGAGCGCAACCAAGGGAATCTGGCCATGGCAACAATCAGAATTAGTTTGCTACACTCAACCAGTTCCTCGCTAACCAGCCAAAGACCTTCAGCAACTGTGTCGAGGCCTCAGACGCTGATGATTGGCTCGTGGATATCTGCAAGCATTTCGAGTGCAGTAACGTCAGGCCTAAGGACTTTGTCAAGTTTGCCTCCTTCCAACTCAAACACCAAACTGCAGAATGGTTTCAGCAATACAAAGATTCCAGAGGAGGCCGTGTGATTACCTGGGATGAATTCCGTCAAGACTTCAAAGCTCATCACATTCCTCAGAGTGTTGTTGAGAGAAAGCGTGAGGAATTCCGCAACCTGAAGCAAGGCAACTTGTCTGTTTACCAGTATAACATTCTGTTCCAGAGGCTCGCTCGTTTCGCCAAGCAAGACGTCCCTGACGAGAAGAGCATGATTTATCAGTTCAGGGGTGGCCTCAGAGAAGATCTCCAACTAGCTCTCGTTCTTTTTGAGCCGAAGAAGTACGGTGATTTTTACAATATGGCAATGAAGCAAGAGACTGCTCAACTCAAGTGCGATGCTTCCAAGAAGCGAGTCAGAGATGCTAGTCCTTCCTCAACTCAAGTGGCTAAGCAGCAAAAGTATTGGCTGCCTCCTCCTCCGTTCCGCCAGCCTTATCAGCAGAAGAGCAAAGGTGGCAATGGATCTTCCCACCCACCCAACCCAGACTTTCAGAACAAGACTTCGTCTCAAGCTCCAAGATCAAGTGCTCCGTATCACCGTCCGCTCTCGGAGGTCATGTGCAACAAGTATCAGCAGAAGGGTCACTATGCCAACAAATGCTTCAATCAGAGGCGTCTTCCTCCTCCTCCTCTTGTGAGATCTGCTAGCACCGCAGTGGTCAAGCATAATCCCAAGCACGCCAAGGTCAACTTGTTGAATGCAGCTCAGGCAGAGGACTCGTCAGATGTCATCATGGGTAACCTTCCTGTTAACGATGTTTCTGCAAAAGTTCTTTTTAACACTGGTGCATCGCATTGCTTCATTTCTAAACCTTTTGCATCAAAGTATGAGTGCGATTATCAGCATTTGCAAAGATCTTTACAAATCGTGTCCCCGGGCAAGCAAATGACAGCTAATATCTGCGTCCCGGATGTTACTATCATGATAGGCGACTTCAAGTTTCTGGCTTCTCCAATGGTCCTTGGTAACTCGGATATTGATCTTATTCTCGGAATGGACTGGCTTTCTAAGCACAAGGCTCATCTTGATTGTGTAGCCAGGCAGATTCAATTAACACATTCGTCTGAGGATGTAATCGTCTTTGCTGCTCGTGATAATACCATCCGTCTGTTTTCTCTCAATGAGAAGGGCGATCTGGATGCCATCTCTCAAATTCCAGTCGTTTGCGAATATCAAGATGTCTTTCCAGAAGAGCTTTCAGGAATGCCTTCGCACCGGCCAGTTGAATTCGTCATCGATCTTGAGCCTGTCATAGAACTTGTTTGCAAACATCCTTACAAGCTTGGACCTGAAGAGTTGAAGGAGTTGAAGAAGCAACTCGATATTCAAGAGCGTATGGGTCTCATCGGACCAAGTTCTTCTCCATGGGGTTGTGGAGTTCTTTTTGTGAAGAAGAAGGATGGAACGGACTGACTCTGTGTCGACTACCGTCCATTGAACAAGAAGACCATAAAGAACAGGTACCCACTTCCCAACATCAACGAGCTGTTTGAACAACTCAAAGGTGCTCAAGTTTTCTCCAAGCTTGATCTCCGTATGGGCTATCATCAGATTCACATTCGTGAAGAAGATATCCCTAAGACAACATTCAGAACAAGCTATGGTTCATATGAATACACTGTCATGTCTTTCTGCCTCGTCAACGCTCCACCAACATTCTCTCGCATGATGAATTTCATCTTCAACGCCTACACAAATGACGTCGTCTTGGTCTACCTCGATGACATTTTGGTCTTTTCCAAGAACAAGGAGGATCATGCCAAGCACTTGCGTTTGGTTTTGGATAAGCTCAGAGAACATCAGTTCTATGCCAACTTTTCAAAGTGCGAGTTTTGGCTCGATGAGGTTCTCTACCTTGGGCATATCATCTCTACCAAGGGCATAGCGGTTAATCCTGAGAAGGTGTCTGCAATTGTGAATTGGGAACCACCTTAGAATGTGAAGCAACTCCGCAACTTCCTTGGGCTCGCAAGCTATTGTCGAAGGTTCGCCGAGAACTTCTCTAAGATCATGAAGCCTCTTTCCGACCTTCTCCAGAAGCACGTCAAGTACGTTTGGTCTCCTGAATGTGACATCGCTTTCAACACCCTGAAAGACAAATTAGTCACTGCTCCAGTGTAACACCCTCGATGCGACTATATCTCCCACGTGTCGAGGCACGACTTAGAGGCATAATCGCATTGAAGGCATATGTCGCAAGTAAGGCAATCTTCACAACATCCCATGTAATATAAATAATAAATGGGAGAACATAGTTGGCTTACACTCGCCACGTCAATCAAGTACATAAATAACATTCCATCATCCAAACACTCATGGCCCGACTACGGCGCCAAAATAAAAAATAACCCAACATGCGACATGGTCCCGATCGCCCCAACTGGGCACCACTAATGATCATCAGGGAAAGACACGTAGTATCATCGAGAGTCCTCGTCGAACTCCCACTTGAGCTCAAGCGCGTCACCTGGAGCGGAATCATCAGGCCCTGCATCTGGTGTAATAGTAATCTGTGAGCCACAGGGACTCAGCAATCTCGCACCCTCGCGATCAAGACTATTTAAGCTCAAAGGTAGGGCAAGGTAAATATGTGGAGCTACAGCAAGCGACTAGCAAATATGGTGGCTATCCTGTTCGCAAAAAAGAGCGAGAAGAGGAGGCAAAGTGCGAGCAAGAAACTAGAGGGCATCCTGCGACAAGCATTACTCCAACACCGTGTTCACTTCCCGGACTCCGTCGAGAAGAGACCATCACGGTAACACACTCAGTTGATTCATTTTAATTAAGTTAAGGTTCAAGTTATCTACAACCGGACATTAACAAATTCCCATCTGCCCATAACCGCGGGCACGACTTTCGAAAGTTCAAATCCCTGCAGGGGAGTCCCAACTTAGCCCATGACAAGCTCTCACGGTCAACGAAGGAATAGACCTCCTCCCGAGACGTTCCGATCAGACTCGGTATCCCGGTTCTTCAAGACAACTCCGACAATGGTAAAACAAGTCCAGCAACACCACCCACTGTGCCGACAAATCCCGATAGGAGCTGCACATATCTCGTTCTCAGGGCACACCTGATAAGCTAAGAGTACGGGAGCCAACGTAACCCAAGTTGCCAAGGGACGGCCCCGCACAGTGTTCTAGTTTGGACCAACACTAAGAGGAGCACTGGCCCGGGGGGGGGGGGTTAAAATAAGATGACCCTTGAGTCCGCAAAACCCAAGGGAAAAGGCTAGGTGGCAAATGGTAAAACCAAGGTTGGGCATTGCTGGAGGAGTTTTATTCAAAACGGACTGTCAAGGGGTTCCCATTATAACCCAACCGCGTAAGGAACGCAAAAATCCGGGAACATAACACCGATATGACGGAAACTTGGGCAGCAAGAGTGGAACAAAACACTAGGCGAGAGGCCGAGCCTTCCACCCTTTACCAAGTATATAGATGCATTAAGATAACAAGATAATAATATGATATCCCAACAAGTAAATAATGTTCCAACAAGGAACAGTCTCCAATCTTCACCTGCAACTAGCAACGCTATAAGAGGGGCTGAGCAAAGCGGTCACATAGACAATCAACGGTTTGCTAGGACATGGTGGGTTAGAGGTTTGACATGGCAATTTGGGAGGCTTTCAAGCAAGTGGTAGGCATCGTTGCATTGGCATAGCAAAAGAGCGAGCATCTAGCAAAGCAAAGATAGTAGTGATTTCGAGGGTATGATCATCTTGCCTGCAAAGTTGTCAGAGTTGACTGGATCCTCGAAAGCAAACTCAACGGGCTCCTAGTTAGCGAACTCGTCTCCCGGCTCTACCCAAACAAGACAAACAAGCAACAAGGACACAATCAACCACGTGCAAACTCAAACAACATGATGCAAAGATGGTATGATATGTAGGATGCAATACGGGATGCATATGCAAGATTTGACAAGGAATGCATGAACCTGGCCTAAACTTGGAAATCCAAGCATGCCACTTGAAAGATGAGATGAAATCGCTTGGAAACGATATAAAGAACGCCGGAATCGGAGTTACGATTTGGAAATGGCAAGCGATTCAAATATGACCACGTTCTGCGATTTACAGCAAGTAGCCATCTAAATGCAACGAGATGAACATGCTACAGCACCCAAACATGCCATCAAAATACATGGCAGGGATGCATTCAAGATGCTTAACAAAAGTCTAGCATTGAGCTACGGCCAATTCATCTATTAACAGGTTCAAACAAGCATGGCAAAAATGCATATGGTAAACAGATCTCAGACTTAGTGAAATTAACACTTGTCTGGAATTTCAGATCAGGTAGCACATTTGGAGCAACAAAACTATATGCTACAGGACCTGAACATGGCAAAGTAAAGTATGGCATGGAGCTACTCAAAGAGCTTAACAAAAGTCCCTTAGTGACCTTGAGCCAAAAGGGATCAGAAAATACAATTGCAAGCATGTGAACATGGCAAAAACATAATCAGTTCTCAGACTTAGTGAAAACTGGAGCATGCTGAAACAGATATCAAGTAGGCATGTTTACGAGCTCGATGCACTCACTACGGAGCAAGTCATGACAAGATAAGCATACACCCATCAAGAATACACAAAATGCAAGCTAGACATGGCAAGAACAATAGCATAGCATGCACGGATCAACTAGAACATCCTCGGCAAAATCGCTAACAAGTAGACAATCTGCCCAGATTCACGAAGTAGCAAAAGTAGAGCTCGATTGACTCAAGATAGGGTGCTCCATAATTACAAACAAAGACATGGATGGATAGAGCACTACAAGAATAACAAAACATCCTTACTGATCATCCTCAAAAGAGGCACGGATCACTAGGAAACAACATGAACATATGGCAACATGAGATAAACAGATCAAGGACTTAGTGGAAATGCTAAGTCCCTGAAATCAGCATTACCAAGTGCCTCACTTTGCAAGCTTGTGCTAGTCACCACACACATCACAAAAATACATGGGTTGCACCTCTAGAAAGATGGCAAAACCCTTAACAAAACATATGTGAGCTCATGGGCATATCATGCACACAATAATCATGGCAAAAATGACAAATATCTAAATGGAGCAGCAGATCTGACAATTATCTCAAGTATCACTCTTCTAACAGCATTTCGGGCATCAAGATGAACTCAAATGAAAATGACGCAATGGAATGAAATGATGTACTCTCTGAGGCGAACATTTTGATATGCTATATGCGCGAAACGGAGCTACAGATGCAAAGATATAGCATGATGAACATGAGCACATGAACTAGGGTTAGGAACAAAAGTCAACCCCGATCCAAAATTCAGATCTAGATCCGGCCGGCGTGGTTTACGAGGTTGGACCTCGAGCTCGCCGGAGAGGAGGTGGGCCACCGAAGTTGCTTGGGGAGGCGGCGTGCGGCTCGCCAGAGGGATAGCCGGCGCGGGCTCCGGGCGCGGCGGGGCGGCGCAGTCGGTGGTGGCGTTGGATGGCGCAGGCGAGGCCGGGCCAGGGTGGCGTGGGCGAGGTTGGCTGCGGGAGGTGCGGTGGCTCGGCGAGGAGGCGGCCGCCGGTGCGGCAGAGCGGCGACCGGAGCCGGGCAGGACGCGGCGCGGCGCGAGGGGCTTCGGGGCCCAGTCGGGCGAAGGAGAGGGCCAGTCCTGGGCCTCGCGGGCCGGCGGTGGGAGGCGGCATGGAGACCACGTGGCGGCCTAGGATTGGCGGCGGCGGGATGTCTGGCACGGACCGGACAATGTCCGGCGCGACGGAGACGATTTTTTCGGGTTTCGGGGGAGAAGGAGATCCGGATTCGGAGGGGGTCTTTATATAGACATAGGAGGAGCTAGGAGAGTCCAAATGAGGTGCGGTTTTCGGCCATGCGATCGTGATCGAACGCTCTAGATGATGGAGAGGGTTTTGGTGGGTTTTGGGCCAAATTGGAGGGGTGTTGGGCTGCAACACACACGAGGACTTTTCGGTCCCTCGGTTAACCGTTGGAGCATCAAACGAAGTCCAAATGGTACGAAACTTGACAGGTGGTCTACCGGTAGTAAACCAAGGCCGCTTGGCAAGTTTCGGTCCAATCCGGAAATGTTTAATCCCCACACACAAAAGAAAGGAAGAATTGACCACCGAAGGAGAACGAAGCGCCCGAATGCAAAACGGACAACGGGGAAAAAGCTTGAATGCATGAGATGAACACGTATGCAAATGCAATGCACATGATGACATGATATGAGATGCATGGCAACTATAACAACACGCGGAGACAAAAAGCCGAACCCGAGAAAATAAAATAACTTAAGGCTGGAAATGGCAAGAGTTGGAATACATATTGGGAAAGTCATATCCGGGGTGTTACAACACTCCACCACTATGAAAGGATCTCGTCCCGAGATCTAGGACTGAAAGAACGCCGGGTACTCAGAACGGAGGTGATCCTCGCGTTCCCAGGTAGCTTCACGGTCGGAATGGTGTGACCACTTGACTTTGAGGAATTTGATTGACTTATTGCGAGTCTTGCGTTCAGTCTCTTCAAGAATATCAACTGGGTGCTCACGATAGGAGAGATCTTCTTGGAGCTCAATGTCCTCGAAGTTGACGGTGCGTTCAGGAGTCTTAAAGCACTTTCGGAGCTGAGAGACATGGAACACATCATGAACATTTGCAAAGTTTGAAGGAAGCTAGGCGAGATCGCCTCTCTTGCTGACAATCTTGAAAGGTCCCACATATCTAGGGGCAAGCTTCCCTTTGATACCGAAGCGACGAGTACCTTCCATAGGAGAGACACGGAGGTAAACATGATCTCCGATCTCGAAAGCCAAATCACGGTGCTTACTATCATAGTAGCTCTTCTGGCGGGATTGGGCTGCTTTGAGGTTATCTCGAATGACTTTGCACATTTCCTATGCCTCTGTGATTAAGTCATTACCCAGCAGCTGACGTTCACCGGTTTCAGACCAGTTGAGAGGGGTACGACACTTCCTGCCATACAGAATTTCAAATGGGGCCTTGCCTGAACTTGCTTGAAAACTGTTGTTGTAGGAGAATTCAGCATAAGGAAGACAATCCTCCCACTTCATGCCGAAGGAGATCACACAAGACCTGAGCATATCTTCAAGAATCTGGTTGACACTCTCGACTTGACCGCTAGTTTGAGGATGGAAAGCGGTGCTGAAGCGGATGTTGGTGTCCATGGCCTTCTGAAAAGAATCCCAAAACTTGGAGGTAAAGATGCTGCCATAGTCTGAAGAGATCACTTGAGGAATACCGTGCAGAGAGACAATTCGAGAGGTATAGAGTTCCGCCAATTGAGCTGCAGTGATAGACTCTTTGATAGGAAGAAAGTGAGCCACTTTGGTGAGTTTGTCGATGACAACGAATATAGCATCATTGCCACGCTTGGACTTTGGAAACCCAGTCACGAAGTCCATCTCAATGTGGTCAAACTTCCATTCTGGAATGGCAAGAGGTTGGAGGAGACCAGCTGGCCTTTGGTGTTCTGCCTTCACTCTTCTGCAGACATCACACTCGTTCACGAATTGAGCAATCTCGCGCTTCATTCGAGTCCACCAATAAGCCTGCTTAAGGTCCTGATACATCTTCATACTCCCAGGGTGGATGGAGAGGAGAGAATTGTGAGCCTCGTTCATGATCACTTTACGAGGTCACCTTTGGGTACAACAATACGATCCTCGAAGAAGAGAGTGTCCTTGTCATCAAGGCGGTAGCACTTGTACTTGGGTTGACTCTTGGCAATCCCAATCTTCACCTTTTTCACCATAGCATCAAGAAGCTGAGCTTGGCGAATCTGGTCTTCCAAGGTAGGAGAGACTTGAAGGTTGGCGAGGAAACCTTGAGGAACAACTTGCAGATTAAGTTTGCGGAAAGCTTCACAAAGCTCGGGTTGCTAAGGCTTGAGAATTAGACTGTTGCAGTAAGCCTTCCTGCTCAATGTGTCAGCAATCACATTGGCCTTGCCTGGAGTATACTCAATACTCGGATTATACTCTTGAATCATTTCGACCCATCGAGTTTGCCTGAGGTTGAGATTAGGCTGAGTGAAGATGTACTTGAGACTCTTGTGGTCAGTGAAGATGTCCACTTTTCTTCCCAATAAGAGATGTCTCCAAGTCAAAAGAGCATGCACCACTGCCGCGAACTCGAGATCATGAGTGGGGTAGTTCTTCTCATTAGGCTCCAACTGACGAGAGGTATAAGCAACAACTTTCTTCTCTTGCATCAACACTGCGCCAAGACCTTGGAGAGAGGCATCACAAAAGACCTCGTACGACTTGGATTCATCAGGCGGAGTCAGAACTGGAGTAGTGATCGATTTCTCTTTCAAAGTGTTGATAGAAATGTCACACCGGAGACCAAACGTACTTGACGTGCTTCTGGAGAAAATTTGAGAGAGGCTTCGCGATCTTAGAAAAGTTTTCAACGAATCTTCGGCAGTAGCTTGCGAGACCGAGGAAGCTACGGAGTTGCTTCACGTTCTGAGGAGGTTCCCAATTCACAATTGCAGACACCTTCTCAGGATTCACCGCAATGCCCTTGGCAGAGATGATATGACCAAGATAAAGAACCTGCTCGAGCCAAAATTCGCACTTGGAGAACTTGGCGTAGAACTTGTGTTCCCTCAGCTTATCGAGCACCAAATGCAAGTGCTTGGCATGATCTTCCTTGTTCTTCGAGAAAACCAGAATGTCGTCGAGATAGACCAAAACGAAGTCATTGGTGTAGGCGTTGAAGATGAAGTTCATCATGCGAGAGAAAGTCGGAGGAGCGTTGACGAGGCCAAAAGACATGACAGTGTATTCATATGAACCATAGCTTGTCCTGAAAGCCGTCTTGGGAATATCTTGCTCACGGATTCGAATCTGATGATAACCCATACGGAGATCAAGCTTGGAGAATACTTGGGCACCTTTGAGTTGTTCGAAAAGCTCGTTGATGTTGGGAAGTGGATATTTGTTCTTGATGGTCTTCTTGTTCAATGGACGGTAATCAACAGAAAGTCGGTCCGTTCCATCCTTCTTCTTCACAAAAAGAACACCACAACCCCACGGAGAAGAACTAGGCCGGATGAGACCCATTCTCTCTTGAATATCGAGTTGCTTCTTCAGCTCCTTCAACTCTTCAGGTCCGAGCTTGTAAGGACGCTTGCACACAGGTTCCGTGCCGGGCTCAAGATCAATAATGAATTCAATTGGCCGGTGCGGAGGCATTCCTGGAAGCTCTTCTGGAAAGACGTCTTGATATTCGCAAACGACTGGAATTTGCGAGATAGCATCCAGTTCACCCTTCCCATTGAGAGAAAATAGACGGATGGTATCTTCACGAGCGGCAAAGACAATTACATCCTCATATGAATGAGTCAATTGAATCTGCCTGGCTGCACAATCAAGCTGAGCCTTGTGCTTAGAAAGCCAATCCATCCCGAGAATAAGATCAATATCCGAGTTACCAAGAACCATTGGGGAAGCCAGAAACTTGAAATCACCCATCATGATAGAAATATCCGGGACTATTGAAGTAGCCCTCATAGACTTAGCCGGAGAAACCACTCCCATAGGTTTACCCAACATTTGTGAAACGAAGTCATGCTTGGAAACAAATGATCTTGACATGAAGCAATGCGATGCACCAGTGTCAAAAAGAACTTTTGCGGGAAAAGAGTTAACTGGAAAGTTACCCATGATGACATCTGATGAGTCCTCTGCCTGAGCTACATTCAGCAAGTTGACCTTGGCGTGCTTGGGGTTATGCTTGACCACAGCTGTACTTGCCGATCTCACAGGAGGAGGAGGAGGGAGACGCCTTTGGTTGAAGCACTTGTTGGCATAGTGACCCTTCTGTTGGCACTTGTTGCACGTGACCTCTGAAAGCGGGCGGTGGTATGGAGCACTCGATCTTGGAGCTTGAGACGAAGTCTTGTTCTGAAAACCAGGGTTGGGTGGGTGGGAAGATCCACTGCCACCTTTGCTCTTCTACTGATATGGCTGCCGGAACGGAGGAGGAGGAAGCCAATACTTCTGCTGCTTGGCCACTTGAGTAGAGGAAGAAGGAGTAGCATCTCTGACTCGCTTCTTGGAAGCATCACACCTCAATTGAGCGGCCTCTTGCTTCAATGCCATGTTGTAGAACTCATCGTACCTCAAGGGCTCAAAGAGAACTAGAGCTAGCTGAATTTCTTCTCTAAGACCACCCCTGAACTGGTATATCATGCTCTTCTCATCAGGGACGTCCTGCTTGGCAAAGCGGGCGAGCTTCTGGAGCAACTTGTTGTAGTCATAGACAGACAAAGAGCCTTGCTTCAGGTTGCGGAATTCCTCACGCTTGCTTTCAACCACGCTCTGAGGGATATGGTGAGCTTTGAAATCTTGACGGAATACATCCCAGGTAATCGCACGTCCACCTCTGGAATCCTTGTACTGCTGGAACCATTCTGCAGCTTGATCTTTGAGTTGGAAGGAAGCGAACTTGACAAAGTCCTCAGGCCTGACGTTACTGCACTCGAAATGCTTGCACAGATCCACGAGCTAATCGTCAGCATCGGTTGCCTCAACACAATTGCTGAAAGTCTTTGGCCCGTTAGCAAGGAACTGCTTGAGTATAGCAAAGTGATTCTGATTGTTGCCTTGGTTCCCTTGGTTGCCGTGATTGCGCTCTTGAAGAATTTGCATGATCAATTGTGTGTTTGCATTGGTTGCGGCCATCACAGCTTGCCATGCCTCCGGAGGAGGGGGAGGTGGTGGCGGATCTTGATTCTGATTCTGATTGGTGCTCTTAGCGGGAGCCATCCTGAAGAGGTTGATCACCGTTAGCACATAGACAGATAAAATGAAGCTGAAACCAACAGAATGAAAATTGCAATATATAGTCTTCACATCCGAACAAAATGAACGAATGCATTCCTCCTGAAATGGTCACATATCCATAAATTGAGAAGCCACGCAGAATTCAGGTAGAGAAATAAATCAACAAGGTACGGATCAAGAACGAATACTCGGTAAGAAATCCCAATCTCAAACCAAATATCCGTGGAAGAAGATCTAGAGCTACGAGAATTCCCACCTATGAAACTCCCGAACCTTTCCGGTTATGCAATCAGGTGTTGGGGATACAGGGGAAGCATAATATCACACCCAAATCTAGCAATTCCTACATCCAGCTGTATCCATCCTTCAACACATAACCGAGAAAAACTTCGGAAACCATCTACCTCAACCTTCGAAAAGCATCCGTTATACAAGTTATGGCGATACTCCCGAACTCCCGCCCCAGTATTGGGTGGCCTCGAGGTTATCTCACCAACGAACTGCATAAAAGAGATTTTCGATGTCGGCGTACTAAACTCAGGTATTCCAGAACTGCAACGATAAAATTATGACGAGAACACCTTAGAGCTCAACTCCCCGGGACACTTCCACAAAACCCCTGACAGGAGGCACCAAGACAATGTTCTCGTCACAGAACGATCGGAACGATTCCAAGATACCCGCGTGATCCTAAATTTTTTTTAGTGAAATTTGAGAAGAGAAGAGTCAAAACTCTACGTCAGGATGCCTTACCAGAGCGATGAGGAGACTGGGAAGTAAAAGAATTCCTAAACTCTCCGATATATAATTCCTAGATGACTCAAAACATTTTTCTAGACACAACTCGGCTGCTAAAAACGATCAAGCAATGGGGCTCCTAAGGTCGGGGAAGGCTCTGATTACCAACTTGTAACACCCTCGATGCGACTATATCTCCCACGTGTCGAGGCACGACTTAGAGGCATAATCGCATTGAAGGCATATGTCGCAAGTAAGGCAATCTTCACAACATCCCATGTAATATAAATAATAAATGGGAGAACATAGTTGGCTTACACTCGCCACGTCAATCAAGTACATAAATAACATTACATCATCCAAACCCTCATGGCCCGACTACGGTGCCAAAATAAAAGATAACCCAACATGCGACACGGTCCCGATCGCCCCAACTTGGCACCACTACTGATCATCAGGGAAAGACACGTAGTATCGTTGAGAGTCCTCGTCGAACTCCCACTTGAGCTCAAGCGCGTCACCTGGAGCGGAATCATCAGGCCCTGCATCTGGTGTAATAGTAATCTGTGAGCCACAGGGACTCAGCAATCTCGCACCCTCGCGATCAAGACTATTTAAGCTCAAAGGTAGGGCAAGGTAAATATGTGGAGCTGCAGCAAGCGACTAGCAAATATGATGGCTATCCTGTTCGCAAAAAAGAGCGAGAAGAGGAGGCAAAGCGCGAGCGAGAAACTAGAGGGCATCCTGCGGCAAGCATTACTCCAACACCGTGTTCACTTCCCGGACTCCGCCGAGAAGAGACCATCACGGTAACACACTCAGTTGATTCATTTTAATTAAGTTAAGGTTCAAGTTATCTACAACCGGACATTAACAAATTCCCATCTGCCCATAACCATGGGCACGGCTTTCGAAAGTTCAAATCCCTGCAGGGGAGTCCCAACTTAGCCCATGACAAGCTCTCACGGTCAACGAAGGAATAGACCTCCTCCCGAGACGTTCCGATCAGACTCGGTATCCCGGTTCTTCAAGACAACTCCGATAATGGTAAAACAAGTCCAGCAACACCACCCGCTGTGCCGACAAATCCCGATAGGAGCTGCACATATCTCGTTCTCAGGGCACACCAGATAAGCTAAGCGTACGGGAGCCAACGTAACCCAAGTTGCCAAGGGACGGCCCCGCACGGTGCTCTAGTTTGGACCAACACTCAGAGGAGCACTGGCCCGGGGGGTTTAAAATAAGATGACCCTTGAGTCTGCGAAACCCAAGGGAAAAGGCTAGGTGGCAAATGGTAAAACCAAGGTTGGGCATTGCTGGAGGAGTTTTATTCAAAATGGACTGTCAAGGGGTTCCCAGTATAACCCAACCGCGTAAGGAACGCAAAAATCCGGGAACATAACACCGATATGACGGAAACTAGGGCGGCAAGAGTGGAACAAAACACTAGGCGAGAGGCCGAGCCTTCCACCCTTTACCAAGTATATAGATGCATTAAGATAACAAGATAATAATATGATATCCCAACAAGTAAATAATGTTCCAACAAGGAACGGTCTCCAATCTTCACCTGCAACTAGCAACGCTATAAGAGGGGCTGAGCAAAGCGGTAACATAGCCAATCAACGGTTTGCTAGGACATGGTGGGTTAGAGGTTTGACATGGCAATTTGGGAGGCTTGCAAGCAAGTGGTAGGCATCATAGCATTGGCATAGCAAAAGAGCGAGCATTTAGCAAAGCAAAGATAGTAGTGATTTCGAGGGTATGATCATCTTGCCTGCAAAGTTGTCAGAGTTGACTGGATTCTCGAAAGCAAACTCAACGGGCTCCTCGTTAGCGAACTCGGGTCCCGGCTCTATCCAAACAAGACAAACAAGCAACAAGGACACAATCAACAAGGACACAAACAATCAAACATGATGCAAAGATGGTATGCTATGCGGGATGCATATGCAAGATTTCACAAGGAATGCATGAACCTGGCCTCAACTTGGAAATCCAAGTGTGCCACTGGTAAGATGAGATGAATCGCTTGAAAACGATATAAAGAACGCCGGAATCGGAGTTACGGTATGGAAATGGCAAACGATTCAAATATGATCACGTTCTGCGATTTACAGCAAGTAGCCATCTAAATGCAACGAGATGAACATGCTACAGCACCCAAACATGCCATCAAAATACATGGCAGGGATGCATTCAAGATGCTTAACAAAAGTCTAGCACTGAGCTACGGTCAATTCATCCATTAACAGGTTCAAACAAGCATGGCAAAAATGCACATGGTAAACATATCTCAGACTTAGTGAAATTAACACTTGTCTGGAATTTCAGATAAGGTAGCACATTTGGAGCAACAAAACTATATGCTACAGGACCTGACCATGGCAAAGTAAAGCATGGCATGGAGCTACTCAAAGAGCTTAACAAAAGTCCCTTAGTGACCTTGAGCCAAAAGGGATCAGAAAATACAATTGCAAGCATGTGAACATGGCAAAAACATAATCAGTTCTCAGACTTAGTGAAAACTGGAGCATGTTAAAACAGATATCAAGTAGGCATGTTTACGAGCTCGATGCACTCACTACGGAGCAAGTCATGACAAGCTAAGCATACACCCATCAAGAATACACAAAATGCAAGCTAGACATGGCAAGAACAATAGCATAGCATGCACGGATCAACTACAACATCCTTGGCAAAATCGCTAACAAGTAGACAATCTGCCCAGATTCACGAAGTAGCAAAAGTAGAGCTCGATTGACTCAAGATAGGGTGCTCCATAATTACAAACAAAGACATGGATGGATAGAGCACTACAAGAATAACAAAACATCCTTACTGATCATCCTCGAAAGAGGCACGGATCACTAGGAAACAACATGAACATATGGCAACATGAGATAAACAGATCAAGGACTTAGTGGAAATGCTAAGTCCCTGAAATCAGCGTCACCAAGTGCCTCACTTTGCAAGCTTGTGCTAGTCACCACACACATCACAAAAATACATGGGTTGCACCTCTAGAAAGATGGCAAAACCCTTAACAAAACATATGTGAGCTCATGGGCATATCATGCACACAATAATCATGGCAAAAATGACAAATATCTAAATGGAGCAGCAGATCTGACAATTATCTCAAGTAGCACTCTTCTAATAGCATTTCGGGCATCAAGATGAACTCAAATGAAAATGACGCAATGGAATGAAATGATGTACTCTCTGAGACAAACATTTTGATATGCTATATGCGCGAAACGGAGCTACGGATGCAAAGATATAGCATGATGAACATGAGCACATGAACTAGGGTTAGGAACAAAAGTCAACCCCGATCCAAAATTCAGATCTTGATCCGGCCGACGCGGTTTACGAGGTTGGACCTCGAGCTTGCCGGAGAGGAGGTAGGCCGCCGGAGTTGCTCGGGAAGGCGGCGTGCGGCTCGCTAGAGGGGTAGCCGGCGCGGGCTCCGGGCGCGGCGGGGCGGCGCGATCGGTGGTGGCGTCGGACGGCGCGGGCGAGGCCGGGCCAGGGTGGCGTGGGCGAGGTCGGCTGCAGGAGGTGCGGCGGCTCGGCGAGGAGGCGGCCGCCGGCGTGGCGGAGCGGCGGCCGGAGCCGGGGAGGACGCGGCGCGGCGCGAGGGGCTTCGGGGCCCAGTCGGGCTTGTGGGAGGCGGCCGGCGGCCATGTGGCGGCCTAGGATTGGTGGCGGCGGGATGTTCGGCGCGGACCGGACAATGTCCGGCGCGGCGGAGACGATTTTTTAGGGTTTCGGGGGAGAAGGAGATCCGGATTCGGAGGGGGTCTTTATATAGACATAGGAGGAGCTAGGAGAGTCCAAATGAGGTGCGGTTTTCGGCCACGCGATCGTGATCGAATGCTCTAGATGATGGAGAGGGTTTTGGTGGGTTTTGGGCCAAATTGGAGGGGTGTTGGGCTGCAACACACACGAGGCCTTTTCGGTCCCTCGGTTAACCGTTGGAGCATCAAACGAAGTCCAAATGGTACGAAACTTGACAGGCGGTCTACCGGTAGTAAACCAAGGCCGCTTGGCAAGTCTCGGTCTAATCCGGAAATTTTTAATCCCCACACACGAAAGAAAGGAAGAATTGATCACCGGAGGAGAACGAAGCGCCCGAATGCAAAATGGACAACGGGGAAAAAGCTCGAATGCATGAGATGAACACGTATGCAAATGCAATGCACATGATGACATGATATGATCTGCATGGCAATGATAACAACACGCGGAGACAAAAACCCGAACTCGAGAAAATAAAATAACTTAAGACGGGAAACGGCAAGAGTTGGAATACATATTGGGAAAGTCATATCCGGGGTGTTACATCCAGTTCTGACTCCTCCTGATGAATCCAAACCGTTTGAGGTCTTCTGTGATGCTTCCCTTCAAGGTCTTGGTGCAGTGTTGATGCACGAGAAGAAAGTTGTGGCCTATACCTCTCGCTAGTTGAAGCCCAACGAAAAGAACTACCCCACTCATGACCTCGAGTTGGCGGCAGTTGTGCATACTGTTTTAACTTGGAGACATTTCTTATTGGGAAGAAAAGTGGACATCTTCACTGACCACAAGAGTCTCAAGTACATCTTCACTCAGCCAAACCTCAACCTTAGGCGAACTCGTTGGGTCGAGATGATTCAAGAGTATAATCCGAGTATCGAATATACTCCAGGCAAGGCCAATGTAATTGCTGACACATTGATCAGGAAGGCTTACTGCAACAGTTTGATTATCAAGCCTTACCAACACGAGCTTTGTGAAGCTTTCCGCAAACTCAATCTGCAAGTTGTTCCTCAAGGTTTCCTCGCCAACCTCCAAGTCTCTCCTACTTTGGAAGATCAGATTCGCGAGGCTCAACTTCTTGATGCCATGGTGAAGAAGGTGAAGATTGGGATTGCCAAGAGTCAACCCAAGTACAAGTGCTATCGTCTTGATGACAAGGATACTCTATTCTTCGAGGATCGCATTGTTGTGCCTAAAGGTGACCTTCGTAAAGTCATTATGAACGAGACTCACAATTCACACCTCTCTATCCACCCTGGAAGTATAAAGATGTACCATGATCTCAAGCAGTCGTATTGGTGGACTCGAATGAAGCGTGAGATTTCTCAGTTCGTGAATGAATGTGATGTCTGCAGAAGAGTGAAAGCAGAACACCAACGACCAGCTGGTCTCCTCCAACCTCTTGCCATCCCAGAATGGAAGTTTGACCATATTGAGATGGACTTCGTGACTGGATTTCCAAAGTCCAAGCATGGCAATGATGCTATCTTCGTTGTCATCGACAAACTCACTAAAGTGGCTCATTTCCTTCCTATCAAAGAATCTAGCACATCAGCTCAACTGGCAGATCTATATACCTCCTGGATTGTCTCTCTGCACGACATTCTGCAGTTGATATCTTCAGATCGTGGCAGCATCTTCACCTCTAAGTTCTGGGATTCTTTTCAGAAGGCCATGGGCACCAACATCCGTTTCAGCACAACTTTTCATCCTCAAACTAGTGGCCAATTTGAGCGAGTCAATCAAATTCTTGAAGATATGCTCAGGGCTTGCGTCATTTCTATCGGTATGAAGTGGGAAGATTGTCTTCCATATGCCGAGTTCTCCTACAACAACAGCTTTCAAGCGAGTTCGGGCAAGGCCCCATTCGAAATTCTCTATGGCAGGAGGTGCCGTACTCCTCTTAACTGGTCAGAGACTGGTGAATGTCAACTTCTTGGCAATGACTTGATCATAGAGGCAGAAGAGATGTGCAAAGTCATTCATGATAATCTCAAAGCCGCGCAATCGCGCCAGAAGAGCTACTATGATAGCAAGCATCGTGACTTGGCTTTCGAGATTGGAGACCATGTCTACCTCCGCGTCTCTCCAATGAAAGGTACTCGTCGCTTCGGTATCAAAGGGAAGCTTGCCCCTAGATATATGGGTCCTTTCAAGATCATCAGCAAGAGAGGCGACCTCGCCTATCAAATTGAGCTTCCCTCCAACTTTGCAAACATGCACGACGTGTTCCATGTCTCTCAGCTCCGCAAGTGCTTCAAGACTCCTGACTGCACCGTCAACTTCGAAGACATTGATCTCCAAGAAGACCTGTCTTATCATGAGCACCCAGTTGCTATTCTTGAAGAAACTAAGCGCAAGACTCGCAGCAAGTCTATCAAATTCCTGAAAGTCAAGTGGTCACATCATTCCGACCGTGAAGCCACCTGGGAACGCGAGGATCACCTCCATTCTGAGTACCCGGAGTTTTTCCAGTCCTAGATCTCGGGACGAGATCCTTTCGTATTGTGGAGTGTTGTAACACCCTGGATGTAATTTACCTTATTTATATTCCAACTCTTGCCTTTTCTGGCACTAAGTTATTCTATTTCATCGTTGTTGGGTTTTTGTCTTCGTGTTGTTTTGTCTTTGTCATGCATCTCATATCATGTCATCATGTGCATTGCATTTGCATACGTGTTCGTCTCATGCATCCGAGCATTTTCCCCGTTGTCCGTTTTGCATTCCGACGCTCCTATATCCTCCGGTGTCCCTTTCTACCTCTTTTTGTGTGCAGGTGTTAACCATTTTCGGATTGGACCGAGACTTGTCATGTGGCCTTGGTTTAATAACGGTAGACCGCCTGTCAAGTTTCGTGCCATTTGGACTTCGTTTGATACTCCAACGGTTAACCGAGGGACCGAAAAGGCCTCGTGTGTGTTGCAGCCCAACACCCCTCCAAAGTGGCCGAAAACCCACCTAAACCTTCTCCATCACCTAGGCCGTTCGATCACGATCGCGTGGCCGCAAACCGCACCTCATTTGGACTCTCCTAGCTCCCCCTACCTATAAATCTAGCCCTCCCCCGAAATTTTCGGGTCATTTCTACCCTAGACCTAGCTCCTCCTCCTTCCGCCACGCCGGACGTGTCCATTCCGGGCGGACAGAGCCGCCGCCGCAACTCCCGTCGCGCCACGTGGCAGGCTCCCCACATCGCCGCCGCTGGCCCGGGCGAGGCCCAGTTCGGGCCCCCCCCCGAGCCCATCT
>NC_041384.1:715064916-715081302 GCF_002162155.2 Triticum dicoccoides
GCCGCATCCGCCCGGCCGCGCCGCGCCCGTCCTCACCCACCGGATCCGGCGAGCTCTCCAAGTCCGGCGACCCCGACGTTTCCGGCGAACAGTGACCCGGCGAACCTCGGGCTCCGGGCCGATCCGATCTGGATCCGGACGAACCCTAGATCCACCTCGGTTGACTTTTTCCCTCATCTCCCAGTAATTTTTAGGCATTTTCATCATGCTAAATCTCTACATCCGTCGATCCGTTTCATGCGTGTAGCATATCGAAATGTTCGCCTCGACGAGTACATCATTTCATCTCATTGCATCATTTTCATTTGAGCTCATCTTGATGCCCGAAATGCTGTTGGAAGAGGGCTATGTGATGATAGTTTCAGATCTGTTTCAGCAAATGCACTTTTGTCATTTTTGCCATGATTAATGTGTGCATGCTATGATCCTGAGCTCTAAATGTGTTTTGAAGTATGCCATGCCATCTTTACAGGGGTGTATGCCATGTATTTTTGTGATCTCCGTGATGACTAGCACAAGTATGCAAAGTAGCTTACTCAATGATGCTGATTTCAGGGACTTAGAATTTCACTAAGTCCTTGCCCTGTCATTATTTTTATGCCATACGTTCATATTGTTTCCTAGTGATCCATGCCTCTTTTGAGCATGGTCAGTAAGGATGTTTTGTAGATAATGTTGTGCTCTATCCATCCATTTCTTTGTTTGCAATTATGGAGCATCCTAACTTGAGTCAACGAGCTCTACTTTTGCTATAAAATGTTCCTGGCAGATTGTTAACATGTTTAGCGATTTTGCTGAGCTTGTTGTTGTTGATCCATGCATGCTATGTTTTTGTTCTTGCTATGTCTAGCTTCTATGCCATGTCTATGTGCTGGGTGTATACTTAGTTTGTTATGCAATGCCTCTTAGTGAGTGCATCGATCTCGTAAATATGCCTACTCCTTATCTGTTTTGCATGCTCCAGTTTTTCACTAAGTCTGAATCTGTTTATGTTTTTGCTATGTTCACATGGTTGCAATTGTATTTTCTGATCCCTTTTGGCTCATGGTCACTAAGGGACTTTTGTTATATGCTTTGAGTAGCTTCATGCCATGCCTTGCTTTGCCATGATATGTTCCTGTAGCATATAGTTATCGTGCTCTAAACATTGCTTCCTGATGATAAATTCCTGACATGCTGTTAATTTCACTAAGTCTGAAACATGTTATCTTTTGCACTTTTGCCATGCTTGTTTGAACCTGTTAATGAGTGAATTAGCCGTAGCTCAGTGTTCATCTTTTGTCAAGCATCATGAGTGGATCCCTTCCATGTATTTTGGTTGCCATGTTTGAGTGCAGTAGCTTATTTATCTTGATGCATTTAGATGGTCTCGTGCTGATTTTCGCAGACCGGTGCCATATCTGTTTTGCTTGCCATTTCTAAATCGTGCATCCGATTCTGGTGATCTTTATATCGATTACGACCGAAATCACCTCACATTTCCAGTGGCACTCTTGGATTTCCAAGTTGAGGCCAGGTTCAATTATTCCTTTCCAAATGATGCATATGCATCACATATCACATCCCGTATATCATACCATGTTTGCATCATGTTGCTTGAGCATTGCACGTGGTTGATTGTGTTCCTTTTTGCTTGTTGTTCTTACTTGGGTAGAGCCGGGCGACAAGTACGTGAATGAGGAGCCCGTTGAGTACGCTTACAAGGATCAAGGCAACTATGAGAACTTTGCAGGCAAGATGACCATACCCTCGAAATCACTTCTATCTTTGCTTGCTAGATGCTCGCTCTTTTGCTATGCCTATGCTACGATACCTACCACTTGCTTATCATGCCTCCCATATTGCCATGTCAAACCTCTAACCCACCTTGTCCTAGCAAACCGTTGTTTGGCTATGTTACCGCTTTGCTCAGCCCCTCTTATTGCGTTGCTAGTTGCAGGTGAAGATTGGAGATCGTTCCTTGTTGGAACATGTTTATTGTTGGGATATCATAATATTATCTTGTTTATCTTAATGCACCTATATACTTGGTAAAGGGTGGAAGGCTCGGCCTTATGCCTGGTGTTTTGTTTCACTCTTGCCGCCCTAGTTTCCGTCATATCGTTGTTATGTTCCCGGATTTTGCGTTCCATACACGGTTGGGTTATAATGGGAACCCCTTGACAGATCGCCTTGAATAAAACTCCTCCAGCAATGCCCAACCTTGGTTTTACCATTTGCCACCTAGTCTCTTTTTCCCTTGGGTTTCTGGAGCCCGAGGGTCATCTTTATTAAACCCCCTGGGCCAGTGCTCCTCTGAGTGTTGGTCCAAACTAGAGCCCTTTGCAGCGCCCCCTCGGGGAAACTCGAGGTTTGGTTTTAGTTATACGGAGCGCTCATCTGAGTGTGCCCTGAGAACGAGATATGTGCAGCTCCTATATCGGGATTTGTCGGCACATTCGGGCGGTGTTGCTGGACTTGTTTTACCATTGTCGAGGATGTCTTGTAACCGGGATGCCGAGTCTGATCGGATTGTCTTGGGAGAAGGAATATCCTTCGTTGACCGTGAGAGCTTGTGATGGGCTAAGTTGGGACTCCCCTGCAAGGATTTGAACTTTCGAAAGCCGTGCCCGCAGTTATGGGCAGATGGGAGTTTGTTAATGTTCGGTTGTAGATAACTTGAAACTTAACTTGATTGAAATGCACCAACCGTGTGTGTAACCGTGATGGTCTCTTCTCGGCGGAGTCCGGGGAGTGAACACAGTGTTGGAGTAATGCTTGACGTAGGTTGTTCTAGGATCACTTCTTGATCATAGTTGTTCGACCGTGCTTTTGCCTTCTCTTCTCGCTCTCATTTGCGTATGTTTAGCCACCATATATGCTAGTCGCTTGCTGCAGCTCCACATCATACCTTTACCCTTTCTATAAGCTTAAATAGTCTTGATCGCGAGGGTGTGAGATTGCTGAGTCCCCGTGACTCACAGATTCCTTCCAAAACCAGATGCAGGGACCGATGATACTGCTCCAGATGCTATGACCGAGCTCAAGTGGGAGTTCGATGAAGACTCTCGTCGTTACTACGTGTCTTTCCCAGATGATCAGTAGTGGTGCCCAGTTGGGGCGATCGGGGACTATGTTGCATTTGGGGTTTATCTTCATTTTGGTTCCGTAATCGGACCTTTGAGTGTATTGGATGAATGTAATGACTTATTTATGTATTTGTGTGACGTGACGAGTGTAAGCCAACTATGTATCTTTTACCTTATTGTATTACATGGGTTGTTGTGAAGATTACCTCTCTTGCGACATTGCTTTCAATGCGGTTATGCCTCTAAGTCGTGCTTCGACACATGGGAGATATAGCCGCATCGAGGAGGTTACAGCCTTGAACCAAAACAAAAAGCAAAAAGCAAAAAAAGAAAAAAAAGATACAATTCTTTTGGAAGAGTAAACTTGTCAAGTTATATGGAAGATTCTAGAACAAATAAGAAGTAACTATTTTTTGTGCAAACTGTGCATAGTAAATAATAAAATTAAAAATAATGACAATTCTTTTGATAGAGAAAAATTAGAGAATGAAAGTATGAAAGTGTCTAGAACAAAGAAGTTTCTTTGTTTTAAGGTATGTGCAGCGTGGAATCTTCTCGACATTACACTGTGACAGAATCCGGTGTAGTGAAGAGAATATCCAACGGCCAACACTACTCGGATTTGTCATTTCATAACCGTTGGATCGGTTTCATCCAACAGACAATACACTGTATTGTGGTAGAGATATGAACTCATTTACTTCAGTTGGGCTTTGGTAATACACACAAAATATGTCGGTGAATACCACGTGCCAATCTGGGGATGATCGGTCAAATATAGAAACAGCAATTACTCCCTCCATCCCAAAATATAAGAATGTTTTCGGCACTAGCATAGTATCAAAAACATTGTTATATTTTGGGACGGAGGGAGTATTTATCAACAAATTCATAATTACGTGAATTTAGAATATCCTATTGATGTGATTTTTTGAGTTGAGATGCCACGGAGATAGTTGTGCATCACTCTGAAGAGTCCTCTCAGGAACCACATGTTTGCCACCTTTCCGACATCCACTTGTGCACACATGAATGAACATACATCACCTGTCGTGTCAAGTTTAGCTATGGGCGGCTGTGTTATAGTTTCCTATTTATTTTGACCACTACAACAAATCCAGTGCCTTGGTCGACCTATAACAAAACTCTGACGAGGGCACTCACTAATTAAGTGGATATCCCTATTGTCAGCTGGTCTCTTGTGTAAAGATTCATTGTTCTGTTTATCTAGCATATGATGGGAGAGATTAGCATTTGTGATGCTGTACACTAGAGGCAAAATGATTAGGTGAGAGACCAGCTGGTTCAAGGAATTTCATCAATTTTATCACTTTATAAAAAACATATATTAGCAAGATGTTGCTAATTGAGGGATCTCCACCCCTAAATCACCATCCTCATGGGGTTTGAAGTACTTATTTTCTTTAGACTAGCCAACTGATTTTTGTTTTGGAACCACTCTGTTAGAGATATATTTGATAGTTAGAGATTGCAGCGGGTTAGATAGGAAATATTTTCATCTTATCTTTAGGAGGCGTTTTGCCCTTCAAATCTTGTACCTTAATATATACTCGTTCTCGAGGCTCAATAATACATGCATCACATTACCCCAATTATCTCCTCTCTAATCCTCTTATATTACACAGTATCAGCCGCAAGTTTCTAGACCTAACTCCACCACCGCTCCCGCACTACGCCGCCCCCGGGGAGGTCGATCTCCATGATCTCCTTCAGGATTCGTTCGCCGATCATGTGACTGGCTGCCCTATAGTCTTTTTCCCTAGACAAAGGATCAGCTATTTATCTCTCGCCGTTCATTTGATCGACCATTCTTTTTTCGTTTTACGATCTAAGACCGGTTTGCCTCGCCCGCCGCCCGTCGACCCTCCGCTCGCCTCTACTTTGACATCGGTGTCGACTATACCATCCTCTTCTTCGACTAGGCGGCCTCACGTGACGACGACCCGAAACAGCCATTGTCCACGCAACCTTCCACCTGTTGTTCTTCATCGGCCGCCGTCGCCCTGTTCCGAGCGGACTCGTCCACCACCCCACCTCCATAGTTCGTGACTTCGACCTCGTCACCAAGTAGCATCCCCGACCTCGAGAGTGGTCAGATAGATCACCTGACCGCAAGCGATCTGCTCCATCCGTGCCGTGTGACCGACCTAGATAGGAATTATTTCCATCTTATCTCTAGCCAACATCTTGCCCTCCAAGTCTTGTACCTCAATACATACTCGCGCTCGAGGCTCAATAATAAATGCACCGCATTACGCCAATTCTCTCCTCTCTAATCGTCTCACACACTCGGACCGTCTTTTTTTATGAAATCAGTTGATTACTCCTTTCTTTTTCCCATCATTTGACATAACATAATCAAGAAACTGTTTGATGGTCAACAGAACGAGTAGAGAAGAAAAATGCCGTTATTTTTTATAGTTTGCTCTCTTGTCGGGCATTTATTCTGTACCCCTTACACTTTTTTTTACTCTTTTTGTAACGTGCAACTGTATTTATTTGATTTCGCAGATTTGATTTAGAACAGTCGATTCTTCTTACTCCCTCCGTAAAGAAATATAAGAGCGTTTAGATCACTGTTTTAGTTATCTAAACACTCTTATATTTGTTTACAGAGGGAGTATTTTGCAGTGCAGCTGCATTTTTAATCTACGCCGGTTGGACTTCTAGAGTTGTGAACCTACGTTATTTGTAATGCGCAGTTGTACTCGTTTAGTTTTAAATGAATTCGACTGTTTTTTATTTTATTTTCAATCGACTGGTAGGGTCTGAAAAACTAGTGAGTTGTTGGTTATTTTGTGGTTTGGCTACTACTATTTGGGAATACGGTTTAGCTATTTTTAATATCAACACACTTTTTTTTCTTCAAGTGTATAAGTCTTTAGTGACAGTCTTTCCGCAAAAAAGTCTTATAGTGACATTGTTGGATTTCCACGGAGAATGATGTGCCCCGCAATTAGATTAGTTTTCTTTTAAATATTGTGTGCATGGCTTGCCATCAGAACCAACCCTAGGTTAAAGGTGCAGGTAGTTAATTATTGCATGCCCTTGAGTTGATGTTACTTTGGCCAACAAACCAAACCTCCTGATAATTAATTGTCCAGTGTTTAGGTAGACGTACAATTGCTAGATCTGCCGTTGCCGGCCGGCGTCTTTGAACATTACGCTGGCAACTTTTCACATCAACTGCAAGTACGACATCACTATGAGGAGAATAGACCAAATCGACTAAAAATCATTTTCATGTTTGCTTTTCCACAAGAAACAGACACACATGGTAATTGATTAACAAGCATGACAACGATATATTTGAATGGACATTGGACAACGCATGCCAAATGACCTGTGAATCTATCATTGAGTGATTTAGTTGGTGGCGAAGCTAGCAGAGAGGAAAATAACAATTACACATTTTTTTAGGGAGGCTAGAAATATTACATATTTTCTTCTCACGAGCAAGAGTCCTTACTTAATGCGACAACATAGTGTGTACAAGATAGGGGTCGTCAAACTGTGGCCTAATTCCACGTTTGTGCTAGTTAGCTGTTAACCCAACACTGCCCAGGCCTATTTTAATTGGATTAGCAACCCATAATTAGCACATGTAAACTCCAAAACAATCGCACATGCTCTTCTTTATCTAACTTACATATTTTTTTCTTTTTTCTTTATTTTAGGGGACTTGCTTTGGAGCTTCTTTTCCATGTATCTCTTTTCTGCCAGGTTTAGTATTAGTTTAGCTTGTAATTTAGTCCTTCTAAAAGGACATCGTTGTAGGCTTGTAGCTTGTAACCCCATTCTACAGAAAACAAATCCTTCCGAGAAAATGTGGCCTAGCTGGTTAGAGGAAATTTACTGTGCACAGTTCAACTTAACCATGAATGCCTAGGGCATATATTTCTCAGACAAAATCCACCTATGTTGTACTAGAGAATAGAAAAGTCTTGCTTGAGGAGTTGGTTGGACTAAATCTCAGCATGTGATCCATATCCAGTGTGGGCCCTAGCAATCTATGTGGGGCCCACCCTTTTGGAAATCTCAGCCTTTTTCTCCCCCTAATTTTGTAAGAGCCAAATCATGTGTTCCTAGAAAGTGCCTAACTAGGGTAGACTAAAAATAATAATTAGTGCAATATACAAATTAAGGGAAGGCAGCAAAGAAAGAGGCCTCCCTGCTATGCGTGGAGTACAAGATGATGCATGCTTACTGAATCTACCCAAAAAAGACCACCCGGAGGGCCTACAGATAAACTAGTACTAGTATAGTTGGCCTGTGCAACTGTGCAAGTATCAAGTAAACTATTGTAGATAGCTAAGTTACGAACACATGGAGAAATTTGTTTAAAAAGACACATGGAGAAAATGTACACTATTACAGATGCATAGTATAATATTTGTTCAGTCAAAGTCTCTAATGACATATATGCATGCATGCAACCAGCTAGCACGACAATACCGCCAACGTTAGAGGGGTCAGCAAGTTTGAACAATCGACCGCGTACGTAAGGAGCAGTTGATCATACCGATCTGTGCACACAAACGATAATTAGACTCCAACCATGAAAGCTCATGGAAGGATGCAACTTGCGGGTGGTAACTGTTCTTGAACCTTTCTTACGTAACATGCGTGTGTAAATTGTCATTACTCGTGACTCGTCGCTAGTGCATGTACAGGGGGGCCAAAAGGGCTTTCTCCATATCCAGGATGTGAATTATGCTTGCATCTCTAGTTTAACTAGATGATACCCTTCGTTGCTTCAGAAATGGGTTGCAATATATTATTTTAGTGATATTTGGATGTCTGAAATTTGAATATGAGAATGAAGAATGAAATTCATATGACTTATTGTATTTGGTTATTATATAGTTGTAAAATATTCCATGCAAAAAATATAGTCGCAAACTATTTATATAATATAACTAGTATTTCTCATGCATGATGAGAGAAATAAAAAAAGTGGGCTTGATGAAGTGCAATGTGTGCATGTCGAGAGAAATAGTGTTAGTGACATTTTTCATGCACGTTGTGGGAAATAAAAATAGTGGGGTTGCATGTTGAAATAAATAAATTTAGTGGGTTGATGAGGTCGCACATGTGGTAAGGTGACATGTGCGCATATAGTAAGATAAATAGAGGTAGTGGAGACCAACTACTTAAGTATATAGGATAATGACTCATCGACTTTTTATTTATACAGATATGCTCCATCTCTCATGTTGAAGAGGCCGGGTAATTTTCTCTTACATTCTGAAATATAGGTCTCCGCCAGATATATTGCAATTTTCTCTTTAAATTGCCATTTTTTTACAGTTTTTAGTTCAAATCAAAGACATGCATATAGTTTACATTGACTTGGGAAAATTCTGTTTAAAATCTTTAGGATCCCGCTAAGCTGGGCTGGAGTCTGGAGAGCAGTACTAGGTATGCTAGACCCCCCCCCCCCTCTCCTCCTCTTCCCAGACCCTACTCGTGTCGTCTTCTCACGATAGCACCAGTTATACATTTTAGCCTCAGGCGCCCGTGGCTTCTATGGCACTCTAAATATGATGTCGCCCATCAGACCAAAACCTCATTAAGGTCAAGCACAAAAACAACTGATAATGTTGTTAATTAAGATGTGCATATAGGCTGTTTGACGAATGTAGTAACCCTAACTACGAGTAGGCAATAACCTCTAGGGTAGGGCGATAAGTCGGGCTCGATGACAATGTTTTGCACCGTCCATTCTGCCAACTTAATTTAACTTTGCAAAAGCAATAGGCCGCCAACCATTGCTTTCATGCATACACAAGGCAGCATTTCCCATGCAATCTTGCCGATCAAACAAGTACCAAAGGGCTCAACTTTCTAAGCTTCTAGAAAATCTTTAGCTTTGACAATTGACATCACCATGCATGTATGTATATGCAGTTCCGTAAATAATGTAGGAGTATCTTACTTCGCTGTCGCGCTCACTGGATCTCACTAAATAAGTAAAACACTTTGTTCTACTTTCTAGGCCCAGTTACTAAAGTGGCCTCTTGAACCTAACTATGTAGCCATAAGTTTATAGTTAATTAACACTGTTGCTTTCATGCATGAACAAGTGGCCTAGCTTAAACCTAACTGTGTAGCTAACTACGAGATCACATTGCTAGCTAGCTAGCCTCCATGTAATGACGACTTTTGCTGATCGAGTGTGAAACAATCAATCTTTGACAACAAAAACACCATATCTTACTAAGACTATAATATATGGTAGGCTTGTTTGGATTTGGATTAATTAACAGGTAGCCGCTAACTAGAAAGCTAGTTAGCTCCAATTAGCAACTGATATATCTAAAGCGCGGCACCAACGTGGATCCAGCGACAAGATCCAGCTGAGGTCAAGAATGGATCAATTGCTAACCAACCAGTTGCAAGCTTACAACAGCATGCATACAATCCAGTGGTCCATTTTTGCAACCTAAGGTCGGGAGCCTAGGCTTGCAAAAACTAAACTTATATTATTGCCTAACTTTTGTCGGAGAAGTGTGCATCGCTCCACTCAAAATCCACGACATGTTTTTATTGTCATCTCTAGTTGCTGACCTATCCATTGCTCTCATGTGCTCAAAGCTCTTGGATATTAGAATATTTTTAAAGAATTCAAGAATCCAAAAAATACATACATACATGTTGCAGTGCACACGGTTTCAAATTTTAGTGCAAAAACATTTGACCTTTTTTTTTCTGTTGCCAAATAAAAAAATGGTGCACAAGTAGTCGTTATTTTAATCCAGCAGAAAAAATGAGTTTGATCTGACAAATATAATATCAGTTGATTTTTCATAAAAATATATTTCGTAATTTGGAAAACATTTAATAGTTTACAAAATATGTGTGTAAAACAGCAGTCGTAATTACATTTTGACTATCATATTTATGCCTGAGACTTGTTATATTTTCAAATAGAATGAAATAATAATGGTTACGGCAAGTTATCATATACCCTAGCTATTCTTCTATAGCAGAGGTCTTGAGTGAAGAGGACGATCTTTTGTCTACAGCAAAAAGCACACTCACACGCGCGCGGCCGGTTCTCCATGAGCAAATCAAGACGTGTTTAGTGCAACTTTACAATATTGCTGCCATTCATTAATATTCCCTGTGAGAGATTTGGTTGGTTTGGTACATGCCGGTGGGTGCCGGGCATATTAGGACCAAATCCTGACCGCGTTTAGCCCGGCATCATGTCGCTTAAAGGCCGGGCCGTGTGGGCCCCCACTACCAAATTGTTCTTCTATATTATATAGGACAAAAATGAATTATGTGCTTCGGAATCTGTGCTCCCGATATGCACGGTGATTCTTTGCTTTGGAATCTTTCGCGCCGGATATCCTTCCGGGATAAATATTCTTGTGACTACTATTTTTTTAAGTTGATTACAATTGGGGTTTAATTTAAGCAAACATATGTTATTTTTGCGAGAAATTTTCAATCTATTCATCTTCAATCATGTCAGTACAAAGAGCAATAGAGGTAATAAAAAATTACAACCATATGTTGCATAGATATGTTTAGCGGTCATTTTTCTTGGACTTGTTGATTTTTTAAAGGTATTTTTGCTGAAATTTGTATTAACTATTTGTAGGATTTACAATTAAACGCGGGCTTATCCGATAGGGCATGGAGCTGTTGGACATGTTCATAGTTGCATTTTGAAGAACATGTTAAGTCTAAATGACATCGTTTAAACGACAAGAGGGTTTGGGGTTGCAAGATTGCATTCTAGACTGAAATGAAAGCGTGCGAGATTGAGGCGACATTACATTGTTGCTAATCACTCTCCACAATCTATGCTGATTCCTCTTGATCAGTTCCGTCATAGATTTGTGTAAAAAGAAAGCATTATTCTCCATCACTGACAGGGGAGCAGTTCATGTTTGCCCCATTCCACTCGAAGGGTAGATCAGGTGACAAGGATAAAATTAAGATGTGATGCCCTCATATCTCTCCTTGATAGAATTTGTTAAATAAAAGGTACATGAATGCGTTTGATAATTATTGAAACATCAACCAGAAAGTCAATGTATTCTTTGACATGGCTTACTTATCTACGTCAACGTTATTGTATTGGCGGCCTCCTATTCCCAGTTTCTTTGGCCATCATCACCTCGCTCAGCTGCCAGTTCAAGATGAAAGACCTTGGTCCTTTGAATTCTTTTCCTCGGCTTGCGGTTTGATGGACAACCTCGAGGTTCTTTTTGTCCCTAGAAAGGTATGTCGAGGAAATTTTTGAGTGAGTTGCCATGTCCAACTGCAAGCCTACCGCCACTCCAGCTGACACCATACCCAAGGTCTCGGTTGCCTCCGAAAATCCCGTGTCTAATGCTAGTTTCTACCGGAGTATTGTTGGGGCACTTCAACCTCTCACTTTGACACGCCCAGAGATTGCATATGATGCCCAACGGATTTGTTTGCACATGAATGCTCTGTGAGATATCCATTGGGGATTGATCAAGCGCTTGTTCCACTATCTTCGTGAATCAACAACTCATGGTAATCAGCTCAATGGTAGCTCCTCTACCGCCATTGCGGCCTACTATGATGCTAACTGGACGGATGCGGACACTTGTTGCTCCACCTTCGGTTTTTGTGTCTACTTTGGTGACTCTTTGGTATGCTAGACCTCCAAACATCAACCCACCGTTTCTCATTCAAGTGTGGAAGCATAGTATCAAGTGGCTGCATACGAAGTGGCAGAGTGTTGCCGCCGACAACTACTCAGTGAGCTCCATTTCACCATCGACATGAACTTTGTTGTGTTTTGTGGCAATGTCTCAGCTGACTACTTATCAGCTAACCCGATTCATCATCACCGCACAAAGCACGACAATATGCATATTCATTTTGTCCATGAAAAGGTGGCGCTTGGACATTTCCGTGTTGTTCATTTTCAGTCACTCACCCACTGGCGTATGTCACGACCGAGGGACTTCCAACTTGATCATTCGGAGTTTTTTTATCGAGTCTTGACATCCACTCTAATGACGCTTCGACTACTAGGGGGATCACATACAATCATGTATGATTGTTTTCTTCCTCTAGCTTACTCTCCCCGTCCTAACTAACTCACCCGATATATCCCTTTCTTTTAAACACATATATGATCTTGGAGGGAAAGTCTAGGTCGGTTGTAATGTGTACATATGTCCAGAACACACGTCGATAAATTGCACTGCATATTCTCCAAAATATTCCCAATCTACATCGGGTACACAAGACAACCATCTGTATACAACAATTGTGGCTCTGGCATACCAGTCAGACAAAATATAGCAATGGCCATGCCGACAAACTCGCCTTTAGAGTATGTGTTAGACTAAACTAATGTTTTCTTAATGACTGGCCTAGGATCTAGGATGGTTAAGTTGCACTGTCATTAATCAATATATGTAGTCACAAAGTGTACCAAAAATAGAACAAAAAAAGGCAAGCACAGAGGCTACAAAAACGAGTCATCACAAGATTTAGGTAGCAGTACGATATCCCAAATTGCTAATAAAATAAAGCTAGTCATATATAGCATGCAATTTTTAAAGGTGGCACAATCATATATACTAGCATACAATTTGGTGTAAGGTTCATATGTATGACAAATTATTCCTCACCTACTGATAGGTGATGGAATCTTTTTTAATAACACCTGAACCTTTTGCACAGCTTATTTCTCTTTGGAATATGTCTACAAATTATTTTTGAAAATTGAACTCTTTTGCAAATTTGCAAAAAATAGCCACAAATTAATTATGTTACAAGAACACTAAGGCCGTGTCCTTGCAAGGAGGGTTTGATCTGGGAATGAGTAGTCAAATATAGAAGAGGTCAATACTCATGTAAACAATTCTGCAATTTAGTCGTTCCCTTTTTACATAAATGAGCTTCGTTGTTTCCTGGCTTAAATTGACATTTCCTACACATTTTTGTAACAACTTGCATTATTTACCTAGGCACTGTGGTGAGAAGTACATATTGTCCAAATGTGGGGTGATTCTAGTACAACATCTAGTCTTATCAATGCAAGTATTTCAGCCCCACACAAGTTAAAGAAAAGTAGGGGCCAGTATCAAGTTGGGTAACGGCTGATAGGGCCAATACCGAGGGTGGGAAGGGAGCATATTTCTGGAGACATATCATCACTACTGATAGCATGCAATAGCTCAGCTTTTTTGCCATGAGGAGCATGCACTGTTGTAGTAAACTTTTGATCTCCCGTGCTGTCTTTTGCTTGGATCATCAAGGGACCGATGCTACTAGAGGTTATAGCCTTAGTGGGATCGGAAACTAGCAACATGAGCCAAATTACCCTACAACATGCTTTGTGTGGGTCATAATTTCCACTACATTGCATATAACCAGATGTGCATGCTTCTTGGTGCACAAATAAATTCTTGAAATAAGGGTGGTTGTATGGGTTGCTCATTTGGATGGCGTCGCAATTAGAGTCTATCAACAGATCCGAAATCCTGCCGATTTTCGAACGTACTTTTCCCCGGAGTTTCCTTACATGATAAATAAAAATGATCAATGAAAAAAGTCAGACCCAAGGTCAATATCTAACATACTACAAAGTCATCCAAGAGTTATAATATATAAAAAAAGGTCTATTCAAGAATCAAAACCCTGGAGATCCTGGATGAACCTCACTAGTGAGTAGTGACTAGTAGTAGTTTTTGGCAACTGGTCCAATACCACATCACCACTCTTATCACCATGGATGGCCATGAGACAAAGGCATGATGACACTTGGGACTCACACTTGACACTTGTTGGTGTGAGAGGGTGGGACAAGTGCAAGAACTAGGTAGGGGCAAACGAGAGGAGCTATAGGGAGGTGGTGATCGAAAAGAAAGAAATGAGTAAAGATGGGTGAATAGGCTTGGCCTAGACCAGGCCCGTCTTTACTCATGTCTCTCCATCTCACTACATTCCACACCCAATCCTGCCCCCTTGTCTTGCTCAGGCTAGCCCCTGTGCACCAACCTGCACAAAGATCCTCACCATCATTCTGTAACTTTGGATGGGCGAGTGAATGATGGGTTGATTGACCACGAATAGTGTATCTTTTGAGAGGTGATTGGGCTCACATCATGTCTGGCATAATTGGGAGGCTTGAGCACCAAGGGATTCCATCGGGTGACCTCAGAAGCCACGAAAACCAATTGGCATATGGACGCTGTTTTGCTACAGAAAGTTGATTCTTTACCATCCATTATATAAATGTACTCGTATATGCCATGGTCAGTGATACACTGCGAGTACGTCACGTCGATCGGCGTTGTATATACTCCGAGAAAACCCTAGGCTAGACCTGAAGCTGGAAGCAGCTGCATGCCACCGATACGGCCGGACGGGACCGGAAGCACCGTCGTCGTGAGATGGATGGAGGTCGACCCGGAGCCCGGCCCGGGACCTATATGACCATCCAATCGATCGCACAGCGAGCGGCAGTGACGCGCTCGTACGAACGTAGTAGCTGTTGCTGCTAGCCCTGTTAAATTACTCGTCGATCGATCGTAGATAGATCATGGCCCAGGCGCGCGCGGCTGGATCGATCCGTCACATCCCGGGATCTCGCCGCGATCGAAAGCCGGCCAGGTCGGCCTGATGAGACGGACGGACGGATGACAGAAGGCGTCTGCATTCACGATCGCACAGTGAGCAGAAGCACGCGCCTGAGCTCCTTGATCATGCGTATGCATGTGTGTGCGATCTCACTCGGCACACCCCCTGATGCATCCTTCTGATTGGTAGGTACTGTATTTGAAGTCGGATTTGGTTGACAATGTATTTCAGGACCGAATTGAAGTCCGAGTACGTAGCGCTAGGCCAGAATCGTACGTACATATGCCCGTCCGCCCGCGGAAGGACCCGGGTCTACAAGCACGTACGGGCAGCCGATAGCGTGGAGGAGGCCGGCGAATTTAGCTTGGTCCCAGGAGCCTTCCATGCAGTCTGGCATGGCCATGCCTGTCTCAAACCTAGAGGCTGTGACCTATCTATGTGGTCGCGGCGTCCGTTCCCGCTTCAGGCCCAACACAGCAAGGTCGCTACCACCCGAAGTAGAACTGTAGAAGCAGGCAAGTTGCTCTGTCCTGGATCCTGCATAGCTGCAGCAGAGATCGAGCCAGCATAGGCTTCGACTGACCACAGTATTTGAAGGCTATCGTCCGGATTTAAATGAATTACTAGTAAACATGGCCGTGCGTTGTAATGGAAGAAAAAAAAATGACCCCACATATACACACTTAACGACATTAGCAAATCCTTTGAAAACTTTCATGGATGTCATACAAGAAACAACATGATAAGTGAAGTGGTGTTGTAAAGGTGGGATGATTTTTAAGGTGTACTGAAGTTGTGTTCTATTTATTAGACAATAGAAATATCTACGTAGTTGCCAGTATGAGTTCATGCCTTTGCTGGTGTTCCTCGGTGATGCGCAACAATAGTGCATCAGGCTCAAAGTAGCACAGTACATTTTAGTACTCAATGATAGCATGTGCATAAGAGCATTATTTTTGTCTTGCTGATATATGTGTTTGCAACTGTAATCCAAGTCAAGACTTAATTTGGTTGCAAACATATTAGACATCGCCAAAAATAATCAATCTGTAAGGATATCAAACGAATGTTCAAGATATCATGTCAACATTGATGTTCTTAAAAAATATTTATAGACACAATTTTAAACATTAAGCCATTAGTTTATATAAAGCTTGTATTGTACATCATTGTATATGGATTGGTTATTGTGCACTGGGCGAAATAGAAAGGATGATTATGTGCCTGTTGTAACCTTTGCATATTGTAACTGGTAGGAGTGAACATCCCATATGGTGCAAATAATAGCTTTTGTGAGAGCATCAAGATATCCTTTAGTCAATTTAAATGGGTAGGAAACATATATAATTATATATAACGAGACATTTTGAAAATACACCATATGAAGAAACATATTAATTGAGGGCGCAACATAAACATAATTTTAGAAATGATCAGCGTAGAAAATAATATCACATTTAGAATCTACACATTTTTCTGAGTATTTTTATATATAATATACTAAATTTAAAGTTATGATTTAAAAAATATGAATATTTTAAAAAGTAATTGAATCTAACAAAAAAAGTAGCTAGGCCGAAATTGCAAGACCGTGCAGCTCATCTGTTAAGTGACACTTAGGCGAGACAACACTATCTTACGCTTTCTCTAAAAAAAGCTCTATCATGCGCTAACCGGAATTAAGGGAGAAAAGGCACAAAAAGGAGAGCAA